>NW_027514264.1:0-84129 GCF_048772815.1 Callospermophilus lateralis
CTGTATTGTGTCAAGTTTCAAGAAGCTACCACAAACCGTGTTTTATTTAGAGTTCTAACTGCATCTGTCAATATAGGAGAAAACGCAGTGAAACCTGAAAATTCAAACTGTTTCTGCAAACGAATGCTTCAACGTAGGAGAACGAAACTTGGGCATCCAAGTTTGATTGGTGTACTGCTCATTACTTGAAGTTATCATGAAGGTTGGAAGAAAAAATATATGTTGTGATTTCAGGAGATGGTAGTTTTTTGAAAGCTTAACAATGCCTTTCATTGAATGAGTTATTCGGGAGTCTCTGCTTAAGGCTACATCAAGAGGAAACAAACCTTAGAGTTAGAACGTAGAACTACTGTATTGTGTCAAGTTTCAAGAGGCTAGCACAAACCGTGTTTGATTTAGAGTTCTAACTGCATCTGTCAATATAGAAGAAAACGCAGTGAAACCTAAAAATTCAAACTCTTCCTGCAAACGAATGCTTCAACCTAGGAGAACGAAACTTGGGCATCCAAGTTTGATTGGTGTACTGCTCATTACTTGAAGTTATCATGAAGGTCGGAAGAAAAAATATATGTTGTGATTTCAGGAGACTGTAGTTTTTTGGCAGCCTACCAACGCCTTTCATTGAATGAGTTATTCGCCAGTCTCTGCTTAAGGCTACATCAAGAGGAAACAAACCTTAGAGTTAGAACGTAGAACTACTGTATTGTGTCAAGTTTCAAGAGGCTAGCACAAACCGTGTTTGATTTAGAGTTCTAACTGCATCCGTCACTATAGAAGAAAACGCAGTGAACCTAGAAATTCAAACTCTTCCTGCAAACGAATGCTTCAACCTAGGAGAACGAAACTTGGACATCCAAGTTTGATTGGTGTACTGCTCATTACTTGAAAGTATCATGAAGTTCGGAAGAAAAAATATATGTTGTGATTTCAGGAGATGGTAGTTTTTTGAAAGCTTAACAATGCCTTTCATGGAATGTGTTATTCGCCAGTCTCTGCTTAAGGCTACATCAAGAGGAAACAAACCTTAGAGTTAGAACGTAGAACTACTGTATTGTGTCAAGTTTCAAGAGGCTAGCACAAACCGTGTTTGATTTAGAGTTCTAACTGCATCTGTCACTATAGAAGAAAACGCAGTGAAACCTAAAAATTCAAACTCTTCCTGCAACCGAATGCTTCAACCTAGGAGAACGAAACTTGGGCATCCAAGTTTTATTGGTGTACTGCTCATTACTTGAAGTTATCATGAAGGTTGGAAGAAAAAATATATGTTGTGATTTCAGGAGACTGTAGTTTTTTGGCAGCCTACCAACGCCTTTCATTGAATGAGTTATTCGCCAGTCTCTGCTTAAGGCTACATCAAGAGGAAACAAACCTTAGAGTTAGAACGTAGAACTACTGTATTGTGTCAAGTTTCAAGAGGCTAGCACAAACCGTGTTTGATTTAGAGTTCTAACTGCATCTGTCAATATAGAAGAAAACACAGTGAAACCTAAAAATTCAATCTCTTCCTGCAAACGAATGCTTCAACCTAGGAGAACGAAACTTGGACATCCAAGTTTGATTGGTGTACTGCTCATTACTTGAAAGAATCATGAAGTTCGGAAGAAAAAATATATGTTGTGATTTCAGGAGATGGTAGTTTTTTGAAAGCTTAACAATGCCTTTCATGGAATGTGTTATTCGCCAGTCTCTGCTTAAGGCTACATCAAGAGGAAACAAACCTTAGAGTTAGAACGTAGAACTACTGTATTGTGTCAAGTTTCAAGAGGCTAGCACAAACCGTGTTTGATTTAGAGTTCTAACTGCATCTGTCAATATAGAAGAAAACGCAGTGAAACCTAAAAATTCAAACTCTTCCTGCAACGAATGCTTCAACCTAGGAGAACGAAACTTGGGCATCCAAGTTTGATTGGTGTACTGCTCATTACTTGAAGTTATCATGAAGGTCGGAAGAAAAAATATATGTTGTGATTTCAGGAGACTGTAGTTTTTTGGCAGCCTACCAACGCCTTTCATTGAATGAGTTATTCGCCAGTCTCTGCTTAAGGCTACATCAAGAGGAAACAAACCTTAGAGTTAGAACGTAGAACTACTGTATTGTGTCAAGTTTCAAGAGGCTAGCACAAACCGTGTTTGATTTAGAGTTCTAACTGCATCTGTCACTATAGAAGAAAACGCAGTGAAACCTAGAAATTCAAACTCTTCCTGCAAACGAATGCTTCAACCTAGGAGAACGAAACTTGGACATCCAAGTTTGATTGGTGTACTGCTCATTACTTGAAAGTATCATGAAGTTCGGAAGAAAAAATATATGTTGTGATTTCAGGAGATGGTAGTTTTTGGAAGCTTAACAATGACTTTCATTGAATGTGTTATTCGCCAGTCTCTGCTTAAGGCTACATCAAGAGGAAACAAATCTTAGAGTTAGAACGTAGAACTACTGTATTGTGTCAAGTTTCAAGAAGCTACCACAAACCGTGTTTTATTTAGAGTTCTAACTGCATCTGTCAATATAGGAGAAAACGCAGTGAACCTGAAAATTCAAACTGTTTCTGCAAACGAATGCTTCAACGTAGGAGAACGAAACTTGGGCATCCAAGTTTGATTGGTGTACTGCTCATTACTTGAAGTTATCATGAAGGTCGGTAGAAAAAATATATGTTGTGATTTCAGGAGATGGTAGTTTTTGAAAGCTTAACAATGCCTTTCATTGAATGAGTTATTCGGGAGTCTCTGCTTAAGGCTACATCAAGAGGAAACAAACCTTAGAGTTAGAACGTAGAACTACTGTATTGTGTCAAGTTTCAAGAGGCTAGCACAAACCGTGTTTGATTTAGAGTTCTAACTGCATCTGTCAATATAGAAGAAAATGCAGTGAAACCTAAAAATTCAAACTCTTCCTGCAAACGAATGCTTCAACCTAGGAGAACGAAACTTGGGCATCCAAGTTTGATTGGTGTACTGCTCATTACTTGAAGTTATCATGAAGGTCGGAAGAAAAAATATATGTTGTGATTTCAGGAGACTGTACTTTTTGGCAGCCTACCAACGCCTTTCATTGAATGAGTTATTCGCCAGTCTCTGCTTAAGGCTACATCAAGAGGAAACAAACCTTAGAGTTAGAACGTAGAACTACTGTATTGTGTCAAGTTTCAAGAGGCTAGCACAAACCGTGTTTGATTTAGAGTTCTAACTGCATCTGTCACTATAGAAGAAAACGCAGTGAAACCTAAAAATTCAAACTCTTCCTGCAACGAATGCTTCAACCTAGGAGAACGAAACTTGGACATCCAAGTTTGATTGGTGTACTGCTCATTACTTGAAAGTATCATGAAGTTCGGAAGAAAAAATATATGTTGTGATTTCAGGAGATGGTAGTTTTTTGAAAGCTTAACAATGCCTTTCATTGAATGTGTTATTCGCCATTCTCTGCTTAAGGCTACATCAAGAGGAAACAAATCTTAGAGTTAGAACGTAGAACTACTGTATTGTGTCAAGTTTCAAGAAGCTACCAAAAACCGTGTTTTATTTAGAGTTCTAACTGCATCTGTCAATATAGGAGAAAACGCAGTGAAACCTGAAAATTCAAACTGTTTCTGCAAACGATGCTTCAACGTAGGAGAACGAAACTTGGGCATCCAAGTTTGATTGGTGTACTGCTCATTACTTGAAGTTATCATGAAGGTTGGAAGAAAAAATATATGTTGTGATTTCAGGAGATGGTAGTTTTTTGAAAGCTTAACAATGCCTTTCATTGAATGAGTTATTCGGGAGTCTCTGCTTAAGGCTACATCAAGAGGAAACAAACCTTAGAGTTAGAACGTAGAACTACTGTATTGTGTCAAGTTTCAAGAGGCTAGCACAAACCGTGTTTGATTTAGAGTTCTAACTGCATCTGTCAATATAGAAGAAAACGCAGTGAAACCTAAAAATTCAAACTCTTCCTGCAAACGAATGCTTCAACCTAGGAGAACGAAACTTGGGCATCCAAGTTTGATTGGTGTACTGCTCATTACTTGAAGTTATCATGAAGGTCGGAAGAAAAAATATATGTTGTGATTTCAGGAGACTGTAGTTTTTTGGCAGCCTACCAACGCCTTTCATTGAATGAGTTATTCGCCAGTCTCTGCTTAAGGCTACATCAAGAGGAAACAAACCTTAGAGTTAGAACGTAGAACTACTGTATTGTGTCAAGTTTCAAGAGGCTAGCACAAACCGTGTTTGATTTAGAGTTCTAACTGCATCTGTCACTATAGAAGAAAACGCAGTGAAACCTAGAAATTCAAACTCTTCCTGCAAACGAATGCTTCAACCTAGGAGAACGAAACTTGGACATCCAAGTTTGATTGGTGTACTGCTCATTACTTGAAAGTATCATGAAGTTCGGAAGAAAAAATATATGTTGTGATTTCAGGAGATGGTAGTTTTTTGGAAGCTTAACAATGACTTTCATTGAATGTGTTATTCGCCAGTCTCTGCTTAAGGCTACATCAAGAGGAAACAAATCTTAGAGTTAGAACGTAGAACTACTGTATTGTGTCAAGTTTCAAGAAGCTACCACAAACCGTGTTTTATTTAGAGTTCTAACTGCATCTGTCAATATAGGAGAAAACGCAGTGAAACCTGAAAATTCAAACTGTTTCTGCAAACGAATGCTTCAACGTAGGAGAACGAAACTTGGGCATCCAAGTTTGATTGGTGTACTGCTCATTACTTGAAGTTATCATGAAGGTCGGTAGAAAAAATATATGTTGTGATTTCAGGAGATGGTAGTTTTTTGAAAGCTTAACAATGCCTTTCATTGAATGAGTTATTCGGGAGTCTCTGCTTAAGCTACATCAAGAGGAAACAAACCTTAGAGTTAGAACGTAGAACTACTGTATTGTGTCAAGTTTCAAGAGGCTAGCACAAACCGTGTTTGATTTAGAGTTCTAACTGCATCTGTCAATATAGAAGAAAACGCAGTGAAACCTAAAAATTCAAACTCTTCCTGCAAACGAATGCTTCAACCTAGGAGAACGAAACTTGGGCATCCAAGTTTGATTGGTGTACTGCTCATTACTTGAAGTTATCATGAAGGTCGGAAGAAAAAATATATGTTGTGATTTCAGGAGACTGTAGTTTTTTGGCAGCCTACCACCGCCTTTCATTGAATGAGTTATTCGCCAGTCTCTGCTTAAGGCTACATCAAGAGGAAACAAACCTTAGAGTTAGAACGTAGAACTACTGTATTGTGTCAAGTTTCAAGAGGCTAGCACAAACCGTGTTTGATTTAGAGTTCTAACTGCATCTGTCACTATAGAAGAAAACGCAGTGAAACCTAAAAATTCAAACTCTTCCTGCAAACGAATGCTTCAACCTAGGAGAACGAAACTTGGACATCCAAGTTTGATTGGTGTACTGCTCATTACTTGAAAGTATCATGAAGTTCGGAAGAAAAAATATATGTTGTGATTTCAGGAGATGGTTGTTTTTTGAAAGCTTAACAATGCCTTTCATTGAATGTGTTATTCGCCATTCTCTGCTTAAGGCTACATCAAGAGGAAACAAATCTTAGAGTTAGAACGTAGAACTACTGTATTGTGTCAAGTTTCAAGAAGCTACCACAAACCGTGTTTTATTTAGAGTTCTACTGCATCTGTCAATATAGGAGAAAACGCAGTGAAACCTGAAAATTCAAACTGTTTCTGCAAACGAATGCTTCAACGTAGGAGAACGAAACTTGGGCATCCAAGTTTGATTGGTGTACTGCTCATTACTTGAAGTTATCATGAAGGTCGGAAGAAAACATATATGTTGTGATTTCAGGAGATGGTAGTTTTTTGAAAGCTTAACAATGCCTTTCATTGAATGAGTTATTCACAGGCTCTCTGCTTAAGGCTACATCAAGAGGAAACAAACCTTAGAGTTAGAACGTAGAACTACTGTATTGTGTCAAGTTTCAAGAGGCTAGCACAAACCGTGTTTGATTTAGAGTTCTAACTGCATCTGTCAATATAGAAGAAAACGCAGTGAAACCTAAAAATTCAAACTCTTCCTGCAAACGAATGCTTCAACCTAGGAGAACGAAACTTGGGCATCCAAGTTTGATTGGTGTACTGCTCATTACTTGAAGTTATCATGAAGGTCGGAAGAAAAAATATATGTTGTGATTTCAGGAGACTGTAGTTTTTTGGCAGCCTACCAACGCCTTTCATTGAATGAGTTATTCGCCAGTCTCTGCTTAAGGCTACATCAAGAGGAAACAAACCTTAGAGTTAGAACGTAGAACTACTGTATTGTGTCAAGTTTCAAGAGGCTAGCACAAACCGTGTTTGATTTAGAGTTCTAACTGCATCTGTCACTATAGAAGAAAACGCAGTGAAACCTAGAAATTCAAACTCTTCCTGCAAACGAATGCTTCAACCTACGAGAACGAAACTTGGACATCCAAGTTTGATTGGTGTACTGCTCATTACTTGAAAGTATCATGAAGTTCGGAAGAAAAAATATATGTTGTGATTTCAGGAGATGGTAGTTTTTGAAAGCTTAACAATGCCTTTCATGGAATGTGTTATTCGCCAGTCTCTGCTTAAGGCTACATCAAGAGGAAACAAACCTTAGAGTTAGAACGTAGAACTACTGTATTGTGTCAAGTTTCAAGAGGCTAGCACAAACCGTGTTTGATTTAGAGTTCTAACTGCATCTGTCACTATAGAAGAAAACGCAGTGAAACCTAAAAATTCAAACTCTTCCTGCAACTGAATGCTTCAACCTAGGAGAACGAAACTTGGGCATCCAAGTTTGATTGGTGTACTGCTCATTACTTGAAGTTATCATGAAGGTCGGAAGAAAAAATATATGTTGTGATTTCAGGAGACTGTAGTGTTTTTGGCAGCCTACCAACGCCTTTCATTGAATGAGTTATTCGCCAGTCTCTGCTTAAGGCTACATCAAGAGGAAACAAACCTTAGAGTTAGAAGGTAGAACTACTGTATTGTGTCAAGTTTCAAGAGGCTAGCACAAACCGTGTTTGATTTAGAGTTCTAACTGCATCTGTCACTATAGAAGAAAACGCAGTGAAACCTAGAAATTCAAACTCTTCCTGCAAACGAATGCTTCAACCTAGGAGAACGAAACTTGGACATCCAAGTTTGATTGGTGTACTGCTCATTACTTGAAAGTATCATGAAGTTCGGAAGAAAAAATATATGTTGTGATTTCAGGAGATGGTAGTTTTTTGGATGCTTAACAATGACTTTCATTGAATGTGTTATTCGCCAGTCTCTGCTTAAGGCTACATCAAGAGGAAACAAATCTTAGAGTTAGAACGTAGAACTACTGTATTGTGTCAAGTTTCAAGAAGCTACCACAAACCGTGTTTTATTTAGAGTTCTAACTGCATCTGTCAATATAGGAGAAAACGCAGTGAAACCTGAAAATTCAAACTGTTTCTGCAAACGAATGCTTCAACGTAGGAGAACGAAACTTGGGCATCCAAGTTTGATTGGTGTACTGCTCATTACTTGAAGTTATCATGAAGGTCGGAAGAAAAAATATATGTTGTGATTTCAGGAGATGGTAGTTTTTTGAAAGCTTAACAATGCCTTTCATTGAATGAGTTATTCGGGAGTCTCTGCTTAAGGCTACATCAAGAGGAAACAAACCTTAGAGTTAGAACGTAGAACTACTGTATTGTGTCAAGTTTCAAGAGGCTAGCACAAACCGTGTTTGATTTAGAGTTCTAACTGCATCTGTCAATATAGAAGAAAACGCAGTGAAACCTAAAAATTCAAACTCTTCCTGCAAACGAATGCTTCAACCTAGGAGAACGAAACTTGGGCATCCAAGTTTGATTGGTGTACTGCTCATTACTTGAAGTTATCATGAAGGTTGGAAGAAAAAATATATGTTGTGATTTCAGGAGACTGTAGTTTTTTGGCAGCCTACCAACGCCTTTCATTGAATGAGTTATTCGCCAGTCTCTGCTTAAGGCTACATCAAGAGGAAACAAACCTTAGACTTAGAACGTAGAACTACTGTATTGTGTCAAGTTTCAAGAGGCTAGCACAAACCGTGTTTGATTTAGAGTTCTAACTGCATCTGTCACTATAGAAGAAAACGCAGTGAAACCTAGAAATTCAAACTCTTCCTGCAAACGAATGCTTCAACCTAGGAGAACGAAACTTGGACATCCAAGTTTGATTGGTGTACTGCTCATTACTTGAAAGTATCATGAAGTTCGGAAGAAAAAATATATGTTGTGATTTCAGGAGATGGTAGTTTTTTGGAAGCTTAACGATGACTTTCATTGAATGTGTTATTCGCCAGTCTCTGCTTAAGGCTACATCAAGAGGAAACAAATCTTAGAGTTAGAACGTAGAACTACTGTATTGTGTCAAGTTTCAAGAAGCTACCACAAACCGTGTTTTATTTAGAGTTCTAACTGCATCTGTCAATATAGGAGAAAACGCAGTGAAACCTGAAAATTCAAACTGTTTCTGCAAACGAATGCTTCAACGTAGGAGAACGAAACTTGGGCATCCAAGTTTGATTGGTGTACTGCTCATTACTTGAAGTTATCATGAAGGTCGGTAGAAAAAATATATGTTGTGATTTCAGGAGATGGTAGTTTTTTGAAAGCTTAACAATGCCTTTCATTGAATGAGTTATTCGGGAGTCTCTGCTTAAGGCTACATCAAGAGGAAACAAACCTTAGAGTTAGAACGTAGAACTACTGTATTGTGTCAAGTTTCAAGAGGCTAGCACAAACCGTGTTTGATTTAGAGTTCTAACTGCATCTGTCAATATAGAAGAAAATGCAGTGAAACCTAAAAATTCAAACTCTTCCTGCAAACGAATGCTTCAACCTAGGAGAACGAAACTTGGGCATCCAAGTTTGATTGGTGTACTGCTCATTACTTGAAGTTATCATGAAGGTCGGAAGAAAAAATATATGTTGTGATTTCAGGAGACTGTAGTTTTTTGGCAGCCTACCAACGCCTTTCATTGAATGAGTTATTCGCCAGTCTCTGCTTAAGGCTACATCAAGAGGAAACAAACCTTAGAGTTAGAACGTAGAACTACTGTATTGTGTCAAGTTTCAAGAGGCTAGCACAAACCGTGTTTGATTTAGAGTTCTAACTGCATCTGTCACTATAGAAGAAAACGCAGTGAAACCTAAAAATTCAAACTCTTCCTGCAAACGAATGCTTCAACCTAGGAGAACGAAACTTGGACATCCAAGTTTGATTGGTGTACTGCTCATTACTTGAAAGTATCATGAAGTTCGGAAGAAAAAATATATGTTGTGATTTCAGGAGATGGTAGTTTTTTGAAAGCTTAACAATGCCTTTCATTGAATGTGTTATTCGCCATTCTCTGCTTAAGGCTACATCAAGAGGAAACAAATCTTAGAGTTAGAACGTAGAACTACTGTATTGTGTCAAGTTTCAAGAAGCTACCACAAACCGTGTTTTATTTAGAGTTCTAACTGCATCTGTCAATATAGGAGAAAAACCAGTGAAACCTGAAAATTCAAACTGTTTCTGCAAACGAATGCTTCAACGTAGGAGAACGAAACTTGGGCATCCAAGTTTGATTGGTGTACTGCTCATTACTTGAAGTTATCATGAAGGTCGGAAGAAAAAATATATGTTGTGATTTCAGGAGATGGTAGTTTTTTGAAAGCTTAACAATGCCTTTCATTGAATGAGTTATTCGGGAGTCTCTGCTTAAGGCTACATCAAGAGGAAACAAACCTTAGAGTTAGAACGTAGAACTACTGTATTGTGTCAAGTTTCAAGAGGCTAGCACAAACCGTGTTTGATTTAGAGTTCTAACTGCATCTGTCAATATAGAAGAAAACGCAGTGAAACCTAAAAATTCAAACTCTTCCTGCAAACGAATGCTTCAACCTAGGAGAACGAAACTTGGGCATCCAAGTTTGATTGGTGTACTGCTCATTACTTGAAGTTATCATGAAGGTCGGAAGAAAAAATATATGTTGTGATTTCAGGAGACTGTAGTTTTTTGGCAGCCTACCAACGCCTTTCATTGAATGAGTTATTCGCCAGTCTCTGCTTAAGGCTACATCAAGAGGAAACAAACCTTAGAGTTAGAACGTAGAACTACTGTATTGTGTCAAGTTTCAAGAGGCTAGCACAAACCGTGTTTGATTTAGAGTTCTAACTGCATCTGTCACTATAGAAGAAAACGCAGTGAAACCTAGAAATTCAAACTCTTCCTGCAAACGAATGCTTCAACCTAGGAGAACGAAACTTGGACATCCAAGTTTGATTGGTGTACTGCTCATTACTTGAAAGTATCATGAAGTTCGGAAGAAAAAATATATGTTGTGATTTCAGGAGATGGTAGTTTTTTGGAAGCTTAACAATGACTTTCATTGAATGTGTTATTCGCCAGTCTCTGCTTAAGGCTACATCAAGAGGAAACAAATCTTAGAGTTAGAACGTAGAACTACTGTATTGTGTCAAGTTTCAAGAAGCTACCACAAACCGTGTTTTATTTAGAGTTCTAACTGCATCTGTCAATATAGGAGAAAACGCAGTGAAACCTGAAAATTCAAACTGTTTCTGCAAACGAATGCTTCAACATAGGAGAACGAAACTTGGGCATCCAAGTTTGATTGGTGTACTGCTCATTACTTGAAGTTATCATGAAGGTCGGTAGAAAAAATATATGTTGTGATTTCAGGAGATGGTAGTTTTTTGAAAGCTTAACAATGCCTTTCATTGAATGAGTTATTCGGAGTCTCTGCTTAAGGCTACATCAAGAGGAAACAAACCTTAGAGTTAGAACGTAGAACTACTGTATTGTGTCAAGTTTCAAGAGGCTAGCACAAACCGTGTTTGATTTAGAGTTCTAACTGCATCTGTCAATATAGAAGAAAACGCAGTGAAACCTAAAAATTCAAACTCTTCCTGCAAACGAATGCTTCAACCTAGGAGAACGAAACTTGGGCATCCAAGTTTGATTGGTGTACTGCTCATTACTTGAAGTTATCATGAAGGTCGGAAGAAAAAATATATGTTGTGATTTCAGGAGACTGTAGTTTTTTGGCAGCCTACCAACGCCTTTCATTGAATGAGTTATTCGCCAGTCTCTGCTTAAGGCTACATCAAGAGGAAACAAACCTTAGAGTTAGAACGTAGAACTACTGTATTGTGTCAAGTTTCAAGAGGCTAGCACAAACCGTGTTTGATTTAGAGTTCTAACTGCATCTGTCACTATAGAAGAAAACACAGTGAAACCTAAAAATTCAAACTCTTCCTGCAAACGAATGCTTCAACCTAGGAGAACGAAACTTGGACATCCAAGTTTGATTGGTGTACTGCTCATTACTTGAAAGTATCATGAAGTTCGGAAGAAAAAATATATGTTGTGATTTCAGGAGATGGTTGTTTTTTGAAAGCTTAACAATGCCTTTCATTGAATGTGTTATTCGCCATTCTCTGCTTAAGGCTACATCAAGAGGAAACAAATCTTAGAGTTAGAACGTAGAACTACTGTATTGTGTCAAGTTTCAAGAAGCTACCACAAACCGTGTTTTATTTAGAGTTCTAACTGCATCTGTCAATATAGGAGAAAACGCAGTGAACCTGAAAATTCAAACTGTTTCTGCAAACGAATGCTTCAACGTAGGAGAACGAAACTTGGGCATCCAAGTTTGATTGGTGTACTGCTCATTACTTGAAGTTATCATGAAGGTCGGAAGAAAAAATATATGTTGTGATTTCAGGAGACTGTAGTTTTTTGAAAGCTTAACAATGCCTTTCATTGAATGAGTTATTCGGAGTCTCTGCTTAAGGCTACATCAAGAGGAAACAAACCTTAGAGTTAGAACGTAGAACTACTGTATTGTGTCAAGTTTCAAGAGGCTAGCACAAACCGTGTTTGATTTAGAGTTCTAACTGCATCTGTCAATATAGAAGAAAACGCAGTGAAACCTAAAAATTCAAACTCTTCCTGCAACGAATGCTTCAACCTAGGAGAACGAAACTTGGGCATCCAAGTTTGATTGGTGTACTGCTCATTACTTGAAGTTATCATGAAGGTCGGAAGAAAAAATATATGTTGTGATTTCAGGAGACTGTAGTTTTTTGGCAGCCTACCAACGCCTTTCATTGAATGAGTTATTCGCCAGTCTCTGCTTAAGGCTACATCAAGAGGAAACAAACCTTAGAGTTAGAACGTAGAACTACTGTATTGTGTCAAGTTTCAAGAGGCTAGCACAAACCGTGTTTGATTTAGAGTTCTAACTGCATCTGTCCCTATAGAAGAAAACGCAGTGAAACCTAGAAATTCAAACTCTTCCTGCAAACGAATGCTTCAACCTACGAGAACGAAACTTGGACATCCAAGTTTGATTGGTGTACTGCTCATTACTTGAAAGTATCATGAAGTTCGGAAGAAAAAATATATGTTGTGATTTCAGGAGATGGTAGTTTTTTGAAAGCTTAACAATGCCTTTCATGGAATGTGTTATTCGCCAGTCTCTGCTTAAGGCTACATCAAGAGAAACAAACCTTAGAGTTAGAACGTAGAACTACTGTATTGTGTCAAGTTTCAAGAGGCTAGCACAAACCGTGTTTGATTTAGAGTTCTAACTGCATCTGTCACTATAGAAGAAAACGCAGTGAAACCTAAAATTCAAACTCTTCCTGCAACTGAATGCTTCAACCTAGGAGAACGAAACTTGGGCATCCAAGTTTGATTGGTGTACTGCTCATTACTTGAAGTTATCATGAAGGTCGGAAGAAAAAATATATGTTGTGATTTCAGGAGACTGTAGTTTTTTGCAGCCTACCAACGCCTTTCATTGAATGAGTTATTCGCCAGTCTCTGGCTTAAGGCTACATCAAGAGGAAACAAACCTTAGAGTTAGAAGGTAGAACTACTGTATTGTGTCAAGTTTCAAGAGGCTAGCACAAACCGTGTTTGATTTAGAGTTCTAACTGCATCTGTCACTATAGAAGAAAACGCAGTGAAACCTAGAAATTCAAACTCTTCCTGCAAACGAATGCTTCAACCTAGGAGAACGAAACTTGGACATCCAAGTTTGATTGGTGTACTGCTCATTACTTGAAAGTATCATGAAGTTCTGAAGAAAAAATATATGTTGTGATTTCAGGAGATGGTAGTTTTTGGGAAGCTTAACATGACTTTCATTGAATGTGTTATTCGCCAGTCTCTGCTTAAGGCTACATCAAGAGGAAACAAATCTTAGAGTTAGAACGTAGAACTACTGTATTGTGTCAAGTTTCAAG
Organism: Callospermophilus lateralis; assembly: GCF_048772815.1. Classification (NCBI taxonomy): domain Eukaryota; kingdom Metazoa; phylum Chordata; class Mammalia; order Rodentia; family Sciuridae; genus Callospermophilus; species Callospermophilus lateralis. The sequence continues at coordinate 13,269 of NW_027514264.1, forward strand.
AGCTACCACAAACCGTGTTTTATTTAGAGTTCTAACTGCATCTGTCAATATAGGAGAAAACGCAGTGAAACCTGAAAATTCAAACTGTTTCTGCAAACGAATGCTTCAACGTAGGAGAACGAAACTTGGGCATCCAAGTTTGATTGGTGTACTGCTCATTACTTGAAGTTATCATGAAGGTCGGAAGAAAAAATATATGTTGTGATTTCAGGAGATGGTAGTTTTTTGAAAGCTAAACATGCCTTTCATTGAATGAGTTATTCGGGAGTCTCTGCTTAAGGCTACATCAAGAGAAACAAACCTTAGAGTTAGAACGTAGAACTACTGTATTGTGTCAAGTTTCAAGAGGCTAGCACAAACCGTGTTTGATTTAGAGTTCATACTGCATCTGTCAATATAGAAGAAAACGCAGTGAAACTAAAAATTCAAACTCTTCCTGCAAACGAATGCTTCAACCTAGGAGAACGAAACTTGGGCATCCAAGTTTGATTGGTGTACTGCTCATTACTTGAAGTTATCATGAAGGTCGGAAGAAAAAATATATGTTGTGATTTCAGGAGACTGTAGTTTTTTGGCAGCCTACCAACGCCTTTCATTGAATGAGTTATTCGCCAGTCTCTGCTTAAGGCTACATCAAGAGGAAACAAACCTTAGACTTAGAACGTAGAACTACTGTATTGTGTCAAGTTCAAGAGGCTAGCACAAACCGTGTTTGATTTAGAGTTCTAACTGCATCTGTCACTATAGAAGAAAACGCAGTGAAAACTAGAAATTCAAAACTCTTCCTGCAAACGAATGCTTCAACCTAGGAGAACGAAACTTGGACATCCAAGTTTGATTGGTGTACTGCTCATTACTTGAAAGTATCATGAAGTTCGGAAGAAAAAATATATGTTGTGATTTCAGGAGATGGTAGTTTTTTGGAAGCTTAACAATGACTTTCATTGAATGTGTTATTCGCCAGTCTCTGCTTAAGCTACATCAAGAGGAAACAAATCTTAGAGTTAGAACGTAGAACTACTGTATTGTGTCAAGTTTCAAGAAGCTACCACAAACCGTGTTTATTTAGAGTTCTAACTGCATCTGTCAATATAGGAGAAACGCAGTGAAACCTGAAAATTCAAACTGTTCTGCAAACGAATGCTTCAAACTAGGAGAACGAAACTTGAGCATCCAAGTTTGATTTGGTGTACTGCTCATTACTTGAAGTTATCATGAAGGTCGGAAGAAAAAAATATATGTTGTGATTTCAGGAGATGGTAGTTTTTTGGCAGCCTACCAACGCCTTTCATTGAATGAGTTATTCGCCAGTCTCTGCTTAAGGCTACATCAAAAGGAAACAAACCTTAGAGTTAGAACGTAGAACTACTGTATTGTGTCAAGTTTCAAGAGGCTAGCACAAACGTGTTTGATTTAGAGTTCTAACTGCATCTGTCAATATAGAAGAAAACGCAGTGAAACCTAAAAATTCAATCTCTTCCTGCAAACGAATGCTTCAACCTAGGAGAACGAACTTGGACATCCAAGTTTGATTGGTGTACTGCTCATTACTTGAAAGTATCATGAAGGTCGAAAGAAAAAATATATGTTGTATTTCAGGAGATGGTAGTTTTTTGAAAGCTTAACAATGCCTTTCATGGAATGTGTTATTCGCCAGTCTCTGCTTAAGGCTACATCAAGAGGAAACAAACCTTAGAGTTAGAACGTAGAACTACTGTATTGTGTCAAGTTTCAAGAGGCTAGCACAAACCGTGTTTGATTTAGAGTTCTAACTGCATCTGTCAATATAGAAGAAAACGCAGTGAAACCTAAAAATTCAAACTCTTCCTGCAAACGAATGCTTCAAACTAGGAGAACGAAACTTGGGCATCCAAGTTTGATTGGTGTACTGCTCATTACTTGAAGTTATCATGAAGGTCGGAAGAAAAAATATATGTTGTGATTTCAGGAGACTGTAGTTTTTTGGCAGCCTACCAACGCCTTTCATTGAATGAGTTATTCGCCAGTCTCTGCTTAAGGCTACATCAAGAGGAAACAAACCTTAGAGTTAGAACGCAGAACTACTGTATTGTGTCAAGTTTCAAGAGGCTAGCACAAACCGTGTTTGATTTAGAGTTCTAACTGCATCTGTCAATATAGAAGAAAACGCAGTGAAACCTAAAAATTCAAACTCTTCCTGCAAACGAATGCTTCAACCTAGGAGAACGAAACTTGGGCATCCAAGTTTGATTGGTGTACTGCTCATTACGTGAAGTTATCATGAAGGTCGGAAGAAAAAATATATGTTGTGATTTCAGGAGACTGTAGTTTTTTGGCAGCCTACCAACGCCTTTCATTGAATGAGTTATTCGCCAGTCTCTGCTTAAGGCTACATCAAGAGGAAACAAACCTTAGAGTTAGAACGTAGAACTACTGTATTAACTACTGTATTGTGTCAAGTTTCAAGAGGCTAGCACAAACCGTGTTTGATTTAGAGTTCTAACTGCATCTGTCACTATAGAAGAAAACGCAGTGAAACCTAAAAATTCAAACTCTTCCTGCAAACGAATGCTTCAACCTAGGAGAACGAAACTTGGACATCCAAGTTTGATTGGTGTACTGCTCATTACTTGAAAGTATCATGAAGTTCGGAAGAAAAAATATATGTTGTGATTTCAGGAGATGGTAGTTTTTTGAAAGCTTAACAATGCCTTTCATTGAATGTGTTATTCGCCATTCTCTGCTTAAGGCTACATCAAGAGGAAACAAATCTTAGAGTTAGAACGTAGAACTACTGTATTGTGTCAAGTTTCAAGAAGCTACCACAAACCGTGTTTTATTTAGAGTTCTAACTGCATCTGTCAATATAGAAGAAAACGCAGTGAAACCTAAAAATTCAAACTGTTCCTGCAAACGAATGCTTCAACGTAGGAGAACGAAACTTGGACATCCAAGTTTGATTGGTGTACTGCTCATTACTTGAAAGTATCATGAAGTTCGGAAGAAAAAATATATGTTGTGATTTCAGGAGATGGTAGTTTTTTGAAAGCTTAACAATGCCTTTCATGGAATGTGTTATTCGCCAGTCTCTGCTTAAGGCTACATCAAGAGGAAACAAACCTTAGAGTTAGAACGTAGAACTACTGTATTGTGTCAAGTTTCAAGAGGCTAGCACAAACCGTGTTTGATTTAGAGTTCTAACTGCATCTGTCACTATAGAAGAAAACGCAGTGAAACCTAAAAATTCAAACTCTTCCTGCAAACGATTGCTTCAACCTAGGAGAACGAAACTTGGGCATCCAAGTTTGATTGGTGTACTGCTCATTACTTGAAGTTATCATGAAGGTCGGAAGAAAAAATATATGTTGTGATTTCAGGAGACTGTAGTTTTTTGGCAGCCTACCAACGCCTTTCATTGAATGAGTTATTCGCCAGTCTCTGCTTAAGGCTACATCAAGAGGAAACAAACCTTAGAGTTAGAACGTAGAACTACTGTATTGTGTCAAGTTTCAAGAGGCTAGCACAAACCGTGTTTGATTTAGAGTTCTAACTGCATCTGTCAATATAGAAGAAAACGCAGTGAAACCTAAAAATTCAATCTCTTCCTGCAAACGAATGCTTCAACCTAGGAGAACGAAACTTGGACATCCAAGTTTGATTGGTGTACTGCTCATTACTTGAAAGTATCATGAAGTTCGGAAGAAAAAATATATGTTGTGATTTCAGGAGATGGTAGTTTTTTGAAAGCTTAACAATGCCTTTCATGGAATGTGTTATTCGCCAGTCTCTGCTTAAGGCTACATCAAGAGGAAACAAACCTTAGAGTTAGAACGTAGAACTACTGTATTGTGTCAAGTTTCAAGAGGCTAGCACAAACCATGTTTGATTTAGAGTTCTAACTGCATCTGTCAATATAGAAGAAAACGCAGTGAAACCTAAAAATTCAAACTCTTCCTGCAAACGAATGCTTCAAACTAGGAGAACGAAACTTGGGCATCAAAGTTTGATTGGTGTACTGCTCATTATTTGAAGTTATCATGAAGGTCGGAAGAAAAAATATATGTTGTGATTTCAGGAGACTGTAGTTTTTTGGCAGCCTACCAACGCCTTTCATTGAATGAGTTATTCGCCAGTCTCTGCTTAAGGCTACATCAAGAGGAAACAAACCTTAGAGTTAGAACGTAGAACTACTGTATTGTGTCAAGTTTCAAGAGGCTAGCACAAACCGTGTTTGATTTAGAGTTCTAACTGCATCTGTCAATATAGAAGAAAACGCAGTGAAACCTAAAAATTCAAACTCTTCCTGCAAACGAATGCTTCAACCTAGGAGAACGAAACTTGGGCACCCAAGTTTGATTGGTGTACTGCTCATTACTTGAAGTTATCATGAAGGTCGGAAGAAAAAATATATGTTGTGATTTCAGGAGACTGTAGTTTTTTGGCAGCCTAACAATGCCTTTCATTGAATGAGTTATTCGCCAGTCTCTGCTTAAGGCTACATCAAGAGGAAACAAACCTTAGAAATAGAACGTAGAACTACTGTATTGTGTCAAGTTTCAAGAGGCTAGCACAAACCGTGTTTGATTTAGAGTTCTAACTGCATCTGTCACTATAGAAGAAAACGCAGTGAAACCTAGAAATTCAAACTCTTCCTGCAAACGAATGCTTCAACCTAGGAGAACGAAACTTGGACATCCAAGTTTGATTGGTGTACTGCTCATTACTTGAAAGTATCATGAAGTTCGGAAGAAAAAATATATGTTGTGATTTCAGGAGATGGTAGTTTTTTGGAAGCTTAACAATGACTTTCATTGAATGTGTTATTCGCCAGTCTCTGCTTAAGGCTACATCAAGAGGAAACAAATCTTAGAGTTAGAACGTAGAACTACTGTATTGTGTCAAGTTTCAAGAAGCTACCACAAACCGTGTTTTATTTAGAGTTCTAACTGCATCTGTCAATATAGGAGAAAACGCAGTGAAACCTGAAAATTCAAACTGTTTCTGCAAACGAATGCTTCAACGTAGGAGAACGAAACTTGGGCATCCAAGTTTGATTGGTGTACTGCTCATTACTTGAAGTTATCATGAAGGTCGGAAGAAAAAATATATGTTGTGATTTCAGGAGACTGTAGTTTTTTGGCAGCCTAACAATGCCTTTCATTGAATGAGTTATTCGCCAGTCTCTGCTTAAGGCTACATCAAAAGGAAACAAAACTTAGAGATAGAATGTAGAACTACTGTATTGTGTCAAGTTTCAAGAAGCTAGCACAAACCGTGTTTGATTTAGAGTTCTAACTGCATCTGTCAATATAGAAGAAAACGCAGTGAAACCTAAAAATTCAAACTGTTCCTGCAAACGAATGCTTCAACATAGGAGATCAAAACTTGGACATCCAAGTTTGATTGGTGTACTGCTCATTACTTGAAAGTATCATGAAGGTCGGAAGAAAAAATATATGTTGTGATTTCAGGAGACTGTAGTTTTTTGACAGCCTACCAACGCCTTTCATTGAATTAGTTATTCGCCAGTCTCTGGTTAAGGCTACATCAAGAGGAAACAAACCTTAGAGATAGAACGTAGAACTACTGTATTGTGACAAGTTTCAAGAAGCTACCACAAACCGTGTTTAATTTAGAGTTCTAACTGCATCTGTCAATATAGGAGAAAACGCAGTGACACCTAAAAATTCAAACTGTTCCTGCAAACGAATGCTTCAACCTAGGAGAACGAAACTTGGACATCCAAGTTTGATTGGTGTACTGCTCATTACTTGAAAGTATCATGAAGTTCGGAAAAAAAAATATATGTTGTGATTTCAGGAGATGGTAGTTTTTTGGAAGCTTAACAATGACTTTCATTGAATGTGTTATTCGCCAGTCTCTGCTTAAGGCTACATCAAGAGGAAACAAACCTTAGAGTTAGAACGTAGAACTACTGTATTGTGTCAAGTTTCAAGAGGCTAGCACAAACCGTGTTTGATTTAGAGTTCTAACTGCATCTGTCAATATAGAAGAAAACGCAGTGAAACCTAAAAATTCAATCTCTTCCTGCAAACGAATGCTTCAACCTAGGAGAACGAAACTTGGACATCCAAGTTTGATTGGTGTACTGCTCATTACTTGAAAGTATCATGAAGTTCGGAAGAAAAAATATATGTTGTGATTTCAGGAGATGGTAGTTTTTTGAAAGCTTAACAATGCCTTTCATTGAATGTGTTATTCGCCAGTCTCTGCTTAAGGCTACATCAAGAGGAAACAAACCTTAGAGTTAGAACGTAGAACTACTGTATTGTGTCAAGTTTCAAGAGGCTAGCACAAACCGTGTTTGATTTAGAGTTCTAACTGCATCTGTCACTATAGAAGAAAACGCAGTGAAACCTAAAAATTCAAACTCTTCCTGCAAACGAATGCTTCAACCTAGGAGAACGAAACTTGGACATCCAAGTTTGATTGGTGTACTGCTCATTACTTGAAAGTATCATGAAGTTCAGAAGAAAAAATATATGTTGTGATTTCAGGAGATGGTAGTTTTTTGAAAGCTTAACAATGCCTTTCATTGAATGTGTTATTCGCCAGTCTCTGCTTAAGGCTACATCAAGAGGAAACAAACCTTAGAGTTAGAACGTAGAACTACTGTATGGTGTCAAGTTTCAAGAGGCTAGCACAAACCGTGTTTGATTTAGAGTTCTAACTGCAACTGTCAATATAGAGGAAAACGCAGTGAAACCTAAAAATTCAAACTCTTCCTGCAAACGAATGCTTCAACCTAGGAGAACGAAACTTGGGCATCCAAGTTTGATTGGTGTACTGCTCATTACTTGAAGTTATCATGAAGGTCGGAAGAAAAAATACATGTTGTTATTTCAGGAGACTGTAGTTTTTTGGCAGCCTACCAACGCCTTTCATTGAATGAGTTATTCGCCAGTCTCTGCTTAAGGCTACATCAAGAGGAAACAAACCTTAGAGTTAGAACGTAGAACTACTGTATTGTGTCAAGTTTCAAGAGGCTAGCACAAACCGTGTTTGATTTAGAGTTCTAACTGCATCTGTCAATATAGAAGAAAACGCAGTGAAACTTAAAAATTCAATCACTTCCTGCAAACGAATGCTTCAACCTAGGAGAACGAAACTTGGACATCCAAGTTTGATTGGTGTACTGCTCATTACTTGAAAGTATCATGAAGTTCGGAAGAAAAAATATATGTTGTGATTTCAGGAGATGGTAGTTTTTTGAAAGCTTAACAATGCCTTTCATGGAATGTGTTATTCGCCAGTCTCTGCTTAAGGCTACATCAAGAGGAAACAAACCTTAGAATTAGAACGTAGAACTACTGTATTGTGTCAAGTTTCAAGAGGCTAGCACAAACCGTGTTTGATTTAGAGTTCTAACTGCATCTGTCAATATAGAAGAAAACGCAGTGAAACCTAAAAATTCAAACTCTTCCTGCAAACGAATGCTTCAACCTAGGAGAACGAAACTTGGGCATCCAAGTTTGATTGGTGTACTGCTCATTACTTGAAGTTATCATGAAGGTCGGAAGAAAAAATATATGTTGTGATTTCAGGAGACTGTAGTTTTTTGGCAGCCTACCAACGCCTTTCATTGGATGAGTTATTCGCCAGTCTCTGCTTAAGGCTACATCAAGAGGAAACAAACCTTAGAGTTAGAACGTAGAACTACTGTATTGTGTCAAGTTTCAAGAGGCTAGCACAAACCGTGTTTGATTTAGAGTTCTAACTGCATCTGTCAATATAGAAGAAAACGCAGTGAAACCTAAAAATTCAATCTCTTCCTGCAAACGAATGCTTCAACCTAGGAGAACGAAACTTGGACATCCAAGTTTGATTGGTGTACTGCTCATTACTTGAAAGTATCATGAAGTTCGGAAGAAAAAATATATGTTGTGATTTCAGGAGATGGTAGTTTTTTGAAAGCTTAACAATGCCTTTCATGGAATGTGTTATTCGCCAGTCTCTGCTTAAGGCTACATCAAGAGGAAACAAACCTTAGAATTAGAACGTAGAACTACTGTATTGTGTCAAGTTTCAAGAGGCTAGCACAAACCGTGTTTGATTTAGAGTTCTAACTGCATCTGTCAATATAGAAGAAAACGCAGTGAAACCTAAAAATTCAAACTCTTCCTGCAAACGAATGCTTCAACCTAGGAGAACGAAACTTGGGCATCCAAGTTTGGTTGGTGTACTGCTCATTACTTTTAGTTATCATGAAGGTCGGAAGAAAAAATATATGTTGTGATTTCAGGAGACTGTAGTTTTTTGGCAGCCTACCAACGCCTTTCATTGAATGAGTTATTCGCCAGTCTCTGCTTAAGGCTACATCAAGAGGAAACAAACCTTAGAGTTAGAACGTAGAACTACTGTATTGTGTCAAGTTTCAAGAGGCTAGCACAAACCGTGTTTGATTTAGAGTTCTAACTGCATCTGTCAATATAGAAGAAAACGCAGTGAAACCTAAAAATTCAATCTCTTCCTGCAAACGAATGCTTCAACCTAGGAGAACGAAACTTGGACATCCAAGTTTGATTGGTGTACTGCTCATTACTTGAAAGTATCATGAAGTTCGGAAGAAAAAATATATGTTGTGATTTCAGGAGATGGTAGTTTTTTGAAAGCTTAACAATGCCTTTCATGGAATGTGTTATTCGCCAGTCTCTGCTTAAGGCTACATCAAGAGGAAACAAACCTTAGAGTTAGAACGTAGAACTACTGTATTGTGTCAAGTTTCAAGAGGCTAGCACAAACCGTGTTTGATTTAGAGTTCTAACTGCATCTGTCAATATAGAAGAAAATGCAGTGAAACCTAAAAATTCAAACTCTTCCTGCAAACGAATGCTTCAACCTAGGAGAACGAAACTTGGGCATCCAAGTTTGATTGGTGTACTGCTCATTACTTGAAGTTATCATGAAGGTCGGAAGAAAAAATATATGTTGTGATTTCAGGAGACTGTAGTTTTTTGGCAGCCTACCAACGCCTTTCATTGAATGAGTTATTCGCCAGTCTCTGCTTAAGGCTACATCAAGAGGAAACAAACCTTAGAGTTAGAACGTAGAACTACTGTATTGTGTCAAGTTTCAAGAGGGTAGCACAAACCGTATTTGATTTAGAGTTCTAACTGCATCTGTCAATATAGAAGAAAACGCAGTGAAACCTAAAAATTCAATCTCTTCCTGCAAACGAATGCTTCAACCTAGGAGAACGAAACTTGGACATCCAAGTTTGATTGGTGTACTGCTCATTACTTGAAAGTATCATGAAGTTCGGAAGAAAAAATATATGTTGTGATTTCAGGAGATGGTAGTTTTTTGAAAGCTTAACAATGCCTTTCATGGAATGTGTTATTCGCCAGTCTCTGGTTAAGGCTACATCAAGAGGAAACAAACCTTAGAGTTAGAACGTAGAACTACTGTATTGTGTCAAGTTTCAAGAGGCTAGCACAAACCGTGTTTGATTTAGAGTTCTAACTGCATCTGTCAATATAGAAGAAAACGCAGTGAAACCTAAAAATTCAAACTCTTCCTGCAAACGAATGCTTCAACCTAGGAGAACAAAACTTGGGCATCCAAGTTTGATTGGTGTACTGCTCATTACTTGAAGTTATCATGAAGGTCGGAAGAAAAAATATATGTTGTGATTTCAGGAGACTGTAGTTTTTTGGCAGCCTAACAATGCCTTTCATTGAATGAGTTATTCGCCAGTCTCTGGTTAAGGCTACATCAAGAGGAAACAAACCTTAGAGATAGAACGTAGAACTACTGTATTGTGACAAGTTTCAAGAAGCTACCACAAACCGTGTTTAATTTAGAGTTCTAACTGCATCTGTCAATATAGGAGAAAACGCACTGAAACCTAAAAATTCAAACTGTTCCTGCAAACGAATACTTCAACCTAGGAGAACGAAACATGGGCATCCAAGTTTGATTGGTGTACTGCTCATTACTTGAAGTTATCATGAAGGTCGGATGAAAAAATATACATTGAGATTTCAGGAGATGGTAGTTTTTTGGAAGCTTAACAATGCCTTTCATTGAAAGTGTTATTCGCCAGTCTCTGCTTAAGGCTACATCAAGAGGAAACAAACCTTAGGGATAGAACGTAGAACTACTTTATTGTGTCAAGTTTCAAGAAGCTACCACAAACCGTGTTTGATTTAGAGTTCGAACTGCATCAGTCAATATTGGAGAAAACGCAGTGAAACCTATAAATTCAAACTGTTCCTGCAAACGAATGCTTCAACCTAGGAGAACGAAACTTGGACATCCAAGTTTGATTGGTGTAGTGGTCATTACTTGAAAGTATCATGAAGGTCGGAAGAAAAAATATATGTTGTGATTTCAGGAGACTGTAGTTTTTTGGGAGCCTAACAATGCCTTTCATTGAATGAGTTATTCGGGAGTCTCTGCTTAAGGCTACATCAAGAGGAAACAAACCTTAGAGATAGAATGTAGAACTACTTTATTGTGTCAAGTTTCAAGAAGCTACCACAAACCGTGTGTGATTTAGAGTTCGAACTGCATCTGTCAATATAGGAGAAAACAGAGTGAAACGTAAAAATTCAAACTCTTCCTGCAAACGAATGCTTCAACATAGGAGAACGAAACTTGGGCATCCAAGTTTGATTGGTGTACTGCTCATTACTTGAAAGTATCATGAAGGTCGGAAGAAAAAATATATGTTTTGATTTCAGGAGACTGTCGTTTTTTGGCAGCCTACCAATGCCTTTCATTGAATGAGTTATTCGCCAGTCTATTCTTAAGGCTACATCAAAAGGAAACAAACCTTGGAGTTAGAACGTAGAACTACTGTATTGTGTCAAGTTTCAAGAGGCTAGCACAAACCGTGTTTGATTTAGAGTTCTAACTGCATCTGTCAATATAGAAGAAAATGCAGTGAAACCTAAAAATTCAAACTCTTCCTGCAAACCAATGCTTCAACCTAGGAGAACGAAACTTGGGCATCCAAGTTTGATTGGTGTACTGCTCATTAATTGAAGTTATCATGAAGGTCGGAAGAAAAAAATATATGTTGTGATTTCAGGAGACTGTAGTTTTTTGGCAGCCTACCAACGCCTTTCATTGAATGAGTTATTCGCCAGTCTCTGCTTAAGGCTACATCAAGAGGAAACAAACCTTAGAGTTAGAACGTAGAACTACTGTATTGTGTCAAGTTTCAAGAGGGTAGCAGAAACCGTATTTGATTTAGAGTTCTAACTGCATCTGTCAATATAGAAGAAAACGCAGTGAAACCTAAAAATTCAATCTCTTCCTGCAAACGAATGCTTCAACCTAGGAGAACGAAACTTGGACATCCAAGTTTGATTGGTGTACTGCTCATTACTTGAAGTTATCATGAAGGTCGGAAGAAAAAATATATGTTGTGATTTCAGGAGACTGTAGTTTTTTGGCAGCCTAACAATGCCTTTCATTGAATGAGTTATTCGCCAGTCTCTGCTTAAGGCTACATCAAGAGGAAACAAACCTTAGAGTTAGAACGTAGAACTACTGTATTGTGTCAAGTTTGAAGAGGCTAGCACAAACCGTATTTGATTTAGAGTTCTAACTGCAACTGTCAATATAGAGGAAAACGCAGTGAAACCTAAAAATTCAAACTCTTCCTGCAAACGAATGCTTCAACCTAGGAGAACGAAACTTGGGCATCCAAGTTTGATTGGTGTACTGCTCATTACTTGAAGTTATCATGAAGGTCGGAAGAAAAAATATATGTTGTGATTTCAGGAGACTGTAGTTTTTTGGCAGCCTACCAACGCCTTTCATTGGATGAGTTATTCGCCAGTCTCTGCTTAAGGCTACATCAAGAGGAAACAAACCTTAGAGTTAGAACGTAGAACTACTGTATTGTGTCAAGTTTCAAGAGGCTAGCACAAACCGTGTTTGATTTAGAGTTCTAACTGCATCTGTCAATATAGAAGAAAACGCAGTGAAACCTAAAAATTCAATCTCTTCCTGCAAACGAATGCTTCAACCTAGGAGAACGAAACTTGGACATCCAAGTTTGATTGGTGTACTGCTCATTACTTGAAAGTATCATGAAGTTCGGAAGAAAAAATATATGTTGTGATTTCAGGAGATGGTAGTTTTTTGAAAGCTTAACAATGCCTTTCATGGAATGTGTTATTCGCCAGTCTCTGCTTAAGGCTACATCAAGAGGAAACAAACCTTAGAATTAGAACGTAGAACTACTGTATTGTGTCAAGTTTCAAGAGGCTAGCACAAACCGTGTTTGATTTAGAGTTCTAACTGCATCTGTCAATATAGAAGAAAACGCAGTGAAACCTAAAAATTCAAACTCTTCCTGCAAACGAATGCTTCAACCTAGGAGAACGAAACTTGGGCATCCAAGTTTGATTGGTGTACTGCTCATTACTTGAAGTTATCATGAAGGTCGGAAGAAAAAATATATGTTGTGATTTCAGGAGACTGTAGTTTTTTGGCAGCCTACCAACGCCTTTCATTGAATGAGTTATTCGCCAGTCTCTGCTTAAGGCTACATCAAGAGGAAACAAACCTTAGAGTTAGAACGTAGAACTACTGTATTGTGTCAAGTTTCAAGAGGCTAGCACAAACCGTGTTTGATTTAGAGTTCTAACTGCATCTGTCAATATAGAAGAAAACGCAGTGAAACCTAAAAATTCAATCTCTTCCTGCAAACGAATGCTTCAACCTAGGAGAACGAAACTTGGACATCCAAGTTTGATTTGTTTACTGCTCATTACTTTAAAGTATCATGAAGTTCGGAAGAAAAATATATGTTGTGATTTCAGGAGATGGTAGTTTTTTGAAAGCTTAACAATGCCTTTCATGGAATGTGTTATTCGCCAGTCTCTGCTTAAGGCTACATCAAGAGGAAACAAACCTTAGAGTTAGAACGTAGAACTACTGTAGTGTGTCAAGTTTCAAGAGGCTAGCACAAACCGTGTTTGATTTAGAGTTCTAACTGCATCTGTCAATATAGAAGAAAACGCAGTGAAACCTAAAAATTCAAACTCTTCCTGCAAACGAATGCTTCAACCTAGGAGAACGAAACTTGGGCATCCAAGTTTGATTGGTGTACTGCTCATTACTTGAAGTTATCATGAAGGTCGGAAGAAAAAATATATGTTGTGATTTCAGGAGACTGTAGTTTTTTGGCAGCCTACCAACGCCTTTCATTGAATGAGTTATTCGCCAGTCTCTGCTTAAGGCTACATCAAGAGGAAACAAACCTTAGAGTTAGAACGTAGAACTACTGTATTGTGTCAAGTTTCAAGAGGGTAGCACAAACCGTATTTGATTTAGAGTTCTAACTGCATCTGTCAATATAGAAGAAAACGCAGTGAAACCTAAAAATTCAATCTCTTCCTGCAAACGAATGCTTCAACCTAGGAGAACGAAACTTGGACATCCAAGTTTGATTGGTGTACTGCTCATTACTTGAAAGTATCATGAAGTTCGGAAGAAAAAATATATGTTGTGATTTCAGGAGATGGTAGTTTTTTGAAAGCTTAACAATGCCTTTCATGGAATGTGTTATTTGCCAGTCTCTGCTTAAGGCTACATCAAGAGGAAACAAACCTTAGAGGTAGAACGTAGAACTACTGTTTTGTGTCAAGTTTCAAGAGGCTAGCACAAACCGTGTTTGATTTAGAGTTCTAACTGCATCTGTCATATAGAAGAAAACGCAGTGAAACCTAAAAATTCAAACTCTTCCTGCAAACGAATGCTTCAACCTAGGAGAACAAAACTTGGGCATCCAAGTTTGATTGGTGTACTGCTCATTACTTGAAGTTATCATGAAGGTCGGAAGAAAAAATATATGTTGTGATTTCAGGAGACTGTAGTTTTTTGGCAGCCTAACAATGCCTTTCATTGAATGAGTTATTCGCCAGTCTCTGGTTAAGGCTACATCAAGAGGAAACAAACCTTAGAGATAGAACGTAGAACTACTGTATTGTGACAAGTTTCAAGAAGCTACCACAAACCGTGTTTAATTTAGAGTTCTAACTGCATCTGTCAATATAGGAGAAAACGCACTGAAACCTAAAAATTCAAACTGTTCCTGCAAACGAATACTTCAACCTAGGAGAACGAAACTTGGGCATCCAAGTTTGATTGGTGTACTGCTCATTACTTGAAGTTATCATGAAGGTCGGATGAAAAAATATACATTGAGATTTCAGGAGATGGTAGTTTTTTGGAAGCTTAACAATGCCTTTCATTGAAAGTGTTATTCGCCAGTCTCTGCTTAAGGCTACATCAAGAGGAAACAAACCTTAGGGATAGAACGTAGAACTACTTTATTGTGTCAAGTTTCAAGAAGCTACCACAAACCGTGTTTGATTTAGAGTTCTAACTGCATCAGTCAATATAGGAGAAAACGCAGTGAAACCTATAAATTCAAACTGTTCCTGCAAACGAATGCTTCAACCTAGGAGAACGAAACTTGGACATCCAAGTTTGATTGGTGTAGTGGTCATTACTTGAAAGTATCATGAAGGTCGGAAGAAAAAATATATGTTGTGATTTCAGGAGACTGTAGTTTTTTGGCAGCCTAACAATGCCTTTCATTGAATGAGTTATTCGGGAGTCTCTGCTTAAGGCTACATCAAGAGGAAACAAACCTTAGAGATAGAATGTAGAACTACTTTATTGTGTCAAGTTTCAAGAAGCTACCACAAACCGTGTGTGATTTAGAGTTCGAACTGCATCTGTCAATACAGGAGAAAACAGAGTGAAACGTAAAAATTCAAACTCTTCCTGCAAACGAATGCTTCAACATAGGAGAACGAAACTTGGGCATCCAAGTTTGATTGGTGTACTGCTCATTACTTGAAAGTATCATGAAGGTCGGAAGAAAAAATATATGTTTTGATTTCAGGAGACTGTCGTTTTTTGGCAGCCTACCAATGCCTTTCATTGAATGAGTTATTCGCCAGTCTATTCTTAAGGCTACATCAAAAGGAAACAAACCTTGGAGTTAGAACGTAGAACTACTGTATTGTGTCAAGTTTCAAGAGGCTAGCACAAACCGTGTTTGATTTAGAGTTCTAACTGCATCTGTCAATATAGAAGAAAACGCAGTGAAACCTAAAAATTCAAACTCTTCCTGCAAACGAATGCTTCAACCTAGGAGAACGAAACCTGGGCATCCAAGTTTGATTGGTGTACTGCTCATTACTTGAAGTTATCATGAAGGTCGGAAAAAAAATCTATGTTGTTTTCAGGAGACTGTAGTTTTCTGGCAGCCTACCAACGCCTTTCATTGAATGAGTTATTCGCCAGTCTCTGCTTAAGGCTACATCAAGAGGAAACAAACCTTCGAGTTAGAACGTAGAACTACTGTATTGTGTCAAGTTTCAAGAGGCTAGCACAAACCGTGTTTGATTTAGAGTTCTAACTGCATCTGTCACTATAGAAGAAAACGCAGTGAAACCTAAAAATTCAAACTCTTCCTGCAAACGAATGCTTCAACCTAGGAGAAGGAAACTTGGACATCCAAGTTTGATTGGTGTACTGCTCATTACTTGAAAGTATCATGAAGTTCGGAAGAAAAAATATATGTTGTGATTTCAGGAGACTGTAGTTTTTTGACAGCCTACCAACGCCTTTCATTGAATGAGTTATTCGCCATTCTCTGCTTAAGGCTACATCAAGAGGAAACAAACATTAGAAATAGAACGTAGAACTACTGTATTGTGTCAAGTTTCAAGAGGCTAGCACAAACCGTGTTTGATTTAGAGTTCTAACTGCATCTGTCAATATAGAAGAAAACGCAGTGAAACCTAAAAATTCAAACTGTTCCTGCAAAGGAATGCTTCAACCTAGGAGAACGAAACTTGGGCACCCAAGTTTGATTGGTGTACTGCTCATTACTTGAAGTTATCATGAAGGTCGGAAGAAAAAATATATGTTGTGATTTCAGGAGACTGTAGTTTTTTGGCAGCCTAACAATGCCTTTCATTGAATGAGTTATTCGCCAGTCTCTGCTTAAGGCTACATCAAGAGGAAACAAACCTTAGAAATAGAACGTAGAACTACTGTATTGTGTCAAGTTTCAAGAGGCTAGCACAAACCGTGTTTGATTTAGAGTTCTAACTGCATCTGTCACTATAGAAGAAAACGCAGTGAAACCTAAAAATTCAAACTGTTCCTGCAAACGAATGCTTCAACCTAGGAGAACGAAACTTGGACATCCAAGTTTGATTGGTGTACTGCTCATTACTTGAAAGTATCATGAAGTTCGGAAGAAAAAATATATGTTGTGATTTCAGGAGATGGTAGTTTTTTGGAAGCTTAACAATGACTTTCATTGAATGTGTTATTCGCCAGTCTCTGCTTAAGGCTACATCAAGAGGAAACAAACCTTAGAGTTAGAACGTAGAACTACTGTATTGTGTCAAGTTTCAAGAGGCTAGCACAAACCGTGTTTGATTTAGAGTTCTAACTGCATCTGTCACTATAGAAGAAAACGCAGTGAAACCTAGAAATTCAAACTCTTCCTGCAAACGAATGCTTCAACCTAGGAGAACGAAACTTGGACATCCAAGTTTGATTGGTGTACTGCTCATTACTTGAAAGTATCATGAAGTTCGGAAGAAAAAATATATGTTGTGATTTCAGGAGATGGTAGTTTTTTGGAAGCTTAACAATGACTTTCATTGAATGTGTTATTCGCCAGTCTCTGCTTAAGGCTACATCAAGAGGAAACAAGTCTTAGAGTTAGAACCTAGAACTACTGTATTGTGTCAAGTTTCAAGAAGCTACCACAACCGTGTTTAATTTAGAGTTCTAACTGTATCTGTCAATATAGGAGAAAACGCAGTGAAACCTAAAAATTCAAACTGTTCCTGCAAAGGAATGCTTCAACCTAGGAGAACGAAACTTGGGCACCCAAGTTTGATTGGTGTACTGCTCATTACTTGAAGTTATCATGAAGGTCGGAAGAAAAAATATATGTTGTGATTTCAGGAGACTGTAGTTTTTTGGCAGCCTAACAATGCCTTTCATTGAATGAGTTATTCGGGAGTCTCTGCTTAAGGCTACATCAAGAGGAAACAAACCTTAGAGATAGAATGTAGAACTACTTTATTGTGTCAAGTTTCAAGAAGCTACCACAAACCGTGTGTGATTTAGAGTTCGAACTGCATCTGTCAATATAGGAGAAAACAGAGTGAAACCTAAAAATTCAAACTCTTCCTGCAAACGAATGCTTCAACATAGGAGAACGAAACTTGGGCATCCAAGTTTGATTGGTGTACTGCTCATTACTTGAAAGTATCATGAAGGTCGGAAGAAAAAATATATGTTTTGATTTCAGGAGACTGTCGTTTTTTGGCAGCCTACCAATGCCTTTCATTGAATGAGTTATTCGCCAGTCTATTCTTAAGGCTACATCAAAAGGAAACAAACCTTGGAGTTAGAACGTAGAACTACTGTATTGTGTCAAGTTTCAAGAGGCTAGCACAAACCGTGTTTGATTTAGAGTTCTAACTGCATCTGTCAATATAGAAGAAAACGCAGTGAAACCTAAAAATTCAAACTCTTCCTGCAAACGAATGCTTCAACCTAGGAGAACGAAACCTGGGCATCCAAATTTGATTGGTGTACTGCTCATTACTTGAAGTTATCATGAAGGTCGGAAAAAAAATCTATGTTGTTTTCAGGAGACTGTAGTTTTCTGGCAGCCTACCAATGCCTTTCATTGAATGAGTTATTCGCCAGTCTCTGCTTAAGGCTACATCAAGAGGAAAGAAATCTTAGAGATAGAACGTAGAACTACTGTATTGTGTCAAGTTTCAAGAAGCTACCACAACCGTGTTTAATTTAGAGTTCTAACTGTATCTGTCAATATAGGAGAAAACGCAGTGAAACCTAAAAATTCAAACTGTTCCTGCAAAGGAATGCTTCAACCTAGGAGAACGAAACTTGGGCACCCAAGTTTGATTGGTGTACTGCTCATTACTTGAAGTTATCATGAAGGTCGGAAGAAAAAATATATGTTGTGATTTCAGGAGACTGTAGTTTTTTGGCAGCCTAACAATGCCTTTCATTGAATGAGTTATTCGCCAGTCTCTGCTTAAGGCTACATCAAGAGGAAACAAACCTTAGAAATAGAATGTAGAACTACTGTATTGTGTCAAGTTTCAAAAGGCTAGCACAAACCGTGTTTGATTTAGAGTTCTAACTGCATCTGTCAAGATAGAAGAAAACGCAGTGAAACCTAAAAATTCAAACTGTTCCTGCAAACGAATGCTTCAACCTAGGAGAACGAAACTTGGACATCCAAGTTTGATGGTGTACTGCTCATTACTTGAAAGTATCATGAAGTTCGGAAGAAAAAATATATGTTGTGATTTCAGGAGATGGTAGTTTTTTGGAAGCTTAACAATGACTTTCATTGAATGTGTTATTCGCCAGTCTCTGCTTAAGGCTACATCAAGAGGAAACAAACCTTAGAGTTAGAACGTAGAACTACTGTATTGTGTCAAGGTTCAAGAGGCTAGCACAAACCGTGTTTGATTTAGAGTTCTAACTGCATCTGTCACTATAGAAGAAAACGCAGTGAAACCTAGAAATTCAAACTCTTCCTGCAAACGAATGCTTCAACCTAGGAGAACGAAACTTGGACATCCAAGTTTGATTGGTGTACTGCTCATTACTTGAAAGTATCATGAAGTTCGGAAGAAAAAATATATGTTGTGATTTCAGGAGATGGTAGTTTTTTGGAAGCTTAACAATGACTTTCATTGAATGTGTTATTCGCCAGTCTCTGCTTAAGGCTACATCAAGAGGAAACAAATCTTAGAGTTAGAACCTAGAACTACTGTATTGTGTCAAGTTTCAAGAAGCTACCACAACCGTGTTTAATTTAGAGTTCTAACTGTATCTGTCAATATAGGAGAAAACGCAGTGAAACCTAAAAATTCAAACTGTTCCTGCAAAGGAATGCTTCAACCTAGGAGAACGAAACTTGGACATCCAAGTTTGATTGGTGTACTGCTCATTACTTGAAGTTATCATGAAGGTCGGAAGAAAAAATATATGTTGTGATTTCAGGAGACTGTAGTTTTTTGGCAGCCTAACAATGCCTTTCATTGAATGAGTTATTCGCCAGTCTCTGCTTAAGGCTACATCAAGAGGAAACAAACCTTAGAGTTAGAACGTAGAACTACTGTATTGTGTCAAGTTTCAAGAGGCTAGCACAAACCGTGTTTGATTTAGAGTTCTAACTGCATCTGTCACTATAGAAGAAAACGCAGTGAAACCTAAAAATTCAAACTCTTCCTGCAAACGAATGCTTCAACCTAGGAGAACGAAACTTGGACATCCAAGTTTGATTGGTGTACTGCTCATTACTTGAAAGTATCATGAAGTTCGGAAGAAAAAATATATGTTGTGATTTCAGGAGATGTTAGTTTTTTGAAAGCTTAACAATGCCTTTCATTGAATGTGTTATTCGCCAGTCTCTGCTTAAGGATACATCAAGAGGAAACAAATCTTAGAGTTAGAACGTAGTACTACTGTATTGTGTCAAGTTTCAAGAAGCTACCACAAACCGTGTTTTATTTAGAGTTCTAACTGCATCTGTCAATATAGGAGAAAACGCAGTGAAACCTGAAAATTCAAACTGTTTCTGCAAACGAATGCTTCAACGTAGGAGAACGAAACTTGGGCATCCAAGTTTGATTGGTGTACTGCTCATTACTTGAAAGTATCATGAAGGTCGGAAGAAAAAATATATGTTGTGATTTCAGGAGATGGTAGTTTTTTGAAAGCTTAACAATGCCTTTCATGGAATGTGTTATTCGCCAGTCTCTGCTTAAGGCTACATCAAGAAAAAACAAACATTAGAGTTAGAACGTAGAACTACTGTATTGTGTCAAGTTTCAAGAGGCTAGCACAAACCGTGTTTGATTTAGAGTTCTAACTGCATCTGTCAATATAGAAGAAAACGCAGTGAAACCTAAAAATTCAATCTCTTCCTGCAAACGAATGCTTCAACCTAGGAGAACGAAACTTGGACATCCAAGTTTGATTGGTGTACTGCTCATTACTTGAAAGTATCATGAAGTTCGGAAGAAAAAATATATGTTGTGATTTCAGGAGATGGTAGTTTTTTGAAAGCTTAACAATGCCTTTCATGGAATGTGTTATTCGCCAGTCTCTGCTTAAGGCTACATCAAGAGGAAACAAACCTTAGAGTTAGAACGTAGAACTACTGTATTGTGTCAAGTTTCAAGAGGCTAGCACAAACCGTGTTTGATTTAGAGTTCTAACTGCATCTGTCACTATAGAAGAAAACGCAGTGAAACCTAAAAATTCAAACTCTTCCTGCAAACGAATGCTTCAACCTAGGAGAACGAAACTTGGGCATCCAAGTTTGATTGGTGTACTGCTCATTACTTGAAGTTATCATGAAGGTCGGAAGAAAAAATATATGTTGTGATTTCAGGAGACTGTAGTTTTTTGGCAGCCTACCAACGCCTTTCATTGAATGAGTTATTCGCCAGTCTCTGCTTAAGGCTACATCAAGAGGAAACAAACCTTAGAGTTAGAACGTAGAACTACTGTATTGTGTCAAGTTTCAAGAGGCTAGCACAAACCGTGTTTGATTTAGAGTTCTAACTGCATCTGTCAATATAGAAGAAAACGCAGTGAAACCTAAAAATTCAAACTCTTCCTGCAAACGAATGCTTCAACCTAGGAGAACGAAACTTGGGCATCCAAGTTTGATTGGTGTACTGCTCATTACTTGAAGTTATCATGAAGGTCGGAAGAAAAAATATATGTTGTGATTTCAGGAGACTGTAGTTTTTTGGCAGCCTACCAACGCCTTTCATTGAATGAGTTATTCGCCAGTCTCTGCTTAAGGCTACATCAAGAGGAAACAAACCTTAGAGTTAGAACGTAGAACTACTGTATTGTGTCAAGTTTCAAGAGGCTAGCACAAACCGTGTTTGATTTAGAGTTCTAACTGCATCTGTCACTATAGAAGAAAACGCAGTGAAACCTAAAAATTCAAACTCTTCCTGCAAACGAATGCTTCAACCTAGGAGAACGAAACTTGGACATCCAAGTTTGATTGGTGTACTGCTCATTACTTGAAAGTATCATGAAGTTCGGAGGAAAAATTATATGTTGTGAATTCAGGAGATGGTAGTTTTTTGAAAGCTTAACAATGCCTTTCATTGAATGTGTTATTCGCCATTCTCTGCTTAAGGCTACATCAAGAGGAAACAAATCTTAGAGTTAGAACGTAGAACTACGGTATTGTGTCAAGTTTCAAGAAGCTACCACAAACCGTGTTTTATTTAGAGTTCTAACTGCATCTGTCAATATAGGAGAAAACGCAGTGAAACCTGAAAATTCAAACTGTTTCTGCAAACGAATGCTTCAACGTAGGAGAACGAAACTTGGGCATCCAAGTTTGATTGGTGTACTGCTCATTACTTGAAGTTATCATGAAGGTCGGAAGAAAAAATATATGTTGTGATTTCAGGAGACTGTAGTTTTTTGGCAGCCTAACAATGCCTTTCATTGAATGAGTTATTCGCCAGTCTCTGCTTAAGGCTACATCAAGAGGAAACAAACCTTAGAGTTAGAACGTAGAACTACTGTATTGTGTCAAGTTTCAAGAGGCTAGCACAAACCGTGTTTGATTTAGAGTTCTAACTGCATCTGTCACTATAGAAGAAAACGCAGTGAAACCTAAAAATTCAAACTCTTCCTGCAAACGAATGCTTCAACCTAGGAGAACGAAACTTGGACATCCAAGTTTGATTGGTGTACTGCTCATTACTTGAAAGTATCATGAAGTTCGGAAGAAAAAATATATGTTGTGATTTCAGGAGATGGTAGTTTTTTGAAAGCTTAACAATGCCTTTCATGGAATGTGTTATTCGCCAGTCTCTGCTTAAGGCTACATCAAGAGGAAACAAACCTTAGAGTTAGAACGTAGAACTACTGTATTGTGTCAAGTTTCAAGAGGCTAGCACAAACCGTGTTTGATTTAGAGTTCTAACTGCATCTGTCACTATAGAAGAAAACGCAGTGAAACCTAAAAATTCAAACTCTTCCTGCAAACGAATGCTTCAACCTAGGAGAACGAAACTTGGGCATCCAAGTTTGATTGGTGTACTGCTCATTACTTGAAGTTATCATGAAGGTCGGAAGAAAAAATATATGTTGTGATTTCAGGAGACTGTAGTTTTTTGGCAGCCTACCAACGCCTTTCATTGAATGAGTTATTCGCCAGTCTCTGCTTAAGGCTACATCAAGAGGAAACAAACCTTAGAGTTAGAACGTAGAACTACTGTATTGTGTCAAGTTTCAAGAGGCTAGCACAAACCGTGTTTGATTTAGAGTTCTAACTGCATCTGTCAATATAGAAGAAAACGCAGTGAAACCTAAAAATTCAAACTCTTCCTGCAAACGAATGCTTCAACCTAGGAGAACGAAACTTGGGCATCCAAGTTTGATTGGTGTACTGCTCATTACTGGAAGTTATCATGAAGGTCGGAAGAAAAAATATATGTTGTGATTTCAGGAGACTGTAGTTTTTTGGCAGCCTACCAACGCCTTTCATTGAATGAGTTATTCGCCAGTCTCTGCTTAAGGCTACATCAAGAGGAAACAAACCTTAGAGTTAGAACGTAGAACTACTGTATTGTGTCAAGTTTCAAGAGGCTAGCACAAACCGTGTTTGATTTAGAGTTCTAACTGCATCTGTCACTATAGAAGAAAACGCAGTGAAACCTAAAAATTCAAACTCTTCCTGCAAACGAATGCTTCAACCTAGGAGAACGAAACTTGGACATCCAAGTTTGATTGGTGTACTGCTCATTACTTGAAAGTATCATGAAGTTCGGAGGAAAAATTATATGTTGTGAATTCAGGAGATGGTAGTTTTTTGAAAGCTTAACAATGCCTTTCATTGAATGTGTTATTCGCCATTCTCTGCTTAAGGCTACATCAAGAGGAAACAAATCTTAGAGTTAGAACGTAGAACTACGGTATTGTGTCAAGTTTCAAGAAGCTACCACAAACCGTGTTTTATTTAGAGTTCTAACTGCATCTGTCAATATAGGAGAAAACGCAGTGAAACCTGAAAATTCAAACTGTTTCTGCAAACGAATGCTTCAACGTAGGAGAACGAAACTTGGGCATCCAAGTTTGATTGGTGTACTGCTCATTACTTGAAGTTATCATGAAGGTCGGAAGAAAAAATATATGTTGTGATTTCAGGAGACTGTAGTTTTTTGGCAGCCTAACAATGCCTTTCATTGAATGAGTTATTCGCCAGTCTCTGCTTAAGGCTACATCAAAAGGAAACAAACCTTAGAGATAGAACGTAGAACTACTCTATTGTGTCAAGTTTCAAGAAGCTAGCACAAACCGTGTTTGATTTAGAGTTCTAACTGCATCTGTCAATATAGAAGAAAATGCAGTGAAACCTAAAAATTCAAACTGTTCCTGCAAACGAATGCTTCAACATAGGAGATCGAAACTTGGACATCCAAGTTTGATTGGTGTACTGCTCATTGCTTGAAAGTATCATGAAGTTCGGAAGAAAAAATATATGTTGTGATTTCAGGAGACTGTAGTTTTTTGACAGCCTACCAACGCCTTTCATTGAATGAGTTATTCGCCAGTCTCTGGTTAAGGCTACATCAAGAGGAAACAAACCTTAGAGATAGAACGTAGAACTACTGTATTGTGACAAGTTTCAAGAAGCTACCACAAACCGTGTTTAATTTAGAGTTCTAACTGCATCTGTCAATATAGGAGAAAACGCACTGAAACCTAAAAATTCAAACTGTTCCTGCAAACGAATGCTTCAACCTAGGAGAACGAAACTTGGGCATCCAAGTTTGATTGGTGTACTGCTCATTACTTGAAGTTCGGATGAAAAAATATACAGTGAGATTTCAGGAGATGGTAGTTTTTTGGAAGCTTAACAATGCCTTTCATTGAAAGTGTTATTCGCCAGTCTCTGCTTAAGGCTACATCAAGAGGAAACAAACCTTAGGGATAGAACGTAGAACTACTTTATTGTGTCAAGTTTCAAGAAGCTACCACAAACCGTGTTTGATTTAGAGTTCTAACTGCATCTGTCAATATAGGAGAAAACGCAGTGAAACCTATAAATTCAAACTGTTCCTGCAAACGAATGCTTCAACCTAGGAGAACTAAACTTGGACATCCAAGTTTGATTGGTGTAGTGGTCATTACTTGAAAGTATCATGAAGTTCGGAAGAAAAAATATATGTTGTGATTTCAGGAGATGGTAGTTTTTTGGAAGCTTAACAATGACTTTCATTGAATGTGTTATTCGCCAGTCTCTGCTTAAGGCTACATCAAGAGGAAACAAACCTTAGAGTTAGAACGTAGAACTACTGTATTGTGTCAAGTTTCAAGAGGCTAGCACAAACCGTGTGTGATTTAGAGTTCTAACTGCATCTGTCACTATAGAAGAAAACGCAGTGAAACCTAAAAATTCAAACTCTTCCTGCAAACGAATGCTTCAACCTAGGAGAACGAAACTTGGGCATCCAAGTTTGATTGGTGTACTGCTCATTACTTGAAAGTATCATGAAGGTCGGAAGAAAAAATATATGTTTTGATTTCAGGAGACTGTAGTTTTTTGGCAGCCTACCAACGCCTTTCATTGAATGAGTTATTCGCCAGTCTCTGCTTAAGGCTACATCAAGAGGAAACAAACCTTAGAGTTAGAACGTAGAACTACTGTATTGTGTCAAGTTTCAAGAGGCTAGCACAAACCGTGTTTGATTTAGAGTTCTAACTGCATCTGTCAATATAGAAGAAAACGCAGTGAAACCTAAAAATTCAAACTCTTCCTGCAAACGAATGCTTCAACCTAGGAGAACGAAACCTGGGCATCCAAGTTAGATTGGTGTACTGCTCATTACTTGAAGTTATCATGAAGGTCGGAAAAAAAATCCATGTTGTTTTCAGGAGACTGTAGTTTTCTGGCAGCCTACCAACGCCTTTCATTGAATGAGTTATTCGCCTGTCTCTGCTTAAGGCTACATCAAGAGGAAACAAACCTTCGAGTTAGAACCTAGAACTACTGTATTGTGTCAAGTTTCAAGAGGCTAGCACAAACCGTGTTTGATTTAGAGTTCTAACTGCATCTGTCACTATAGAAGAAAACGCAGTGAAACCTAAAAATTCAAACTCTTCCTGCAAACGAATGCTTCAACCTAGGAGAACGAAACTTGGGCATCCAAGTTTGATTGGTGTACTGCTCATTACTTGAAAGTATCATGAAGTTCGGAAGAAAAAATATATGTTGTGATTTCAGGAGATGGTAGTTTTTTGAAAGCTTTTACAATGCCTTTCATTGAATGTGTTATTCGCCATTCTCTGCTGAAGGCTACATCAAGAGGAAACAAACATTAGAAATAGAACGTAGAACTACTGTATTGTGTCAAGTTTCAAGAGGCTAGCACAAACCGTGTTTGATTAAGAGTTCTAACTGCATCTGTCAATATAGAAGAAAACGCAGTGAAACCTAAAATTCAAACTCTTCCTGCAAACGAATGCTTCAACCTAGGAGAACGAAACTTGGGCATCCAAGTTTGATTGGTGTACTGCTCATTACTTGAAGTTATCATGAAGGTCGGAAGAAAAAATATATGTTGTGATTTCAGGAGACTGTAGTTTTTTGGCAGCCTACCAACGCCTTTCATTGAATGAGTTATTCGCCAGTCTCTGCTTAAGGCTACATCAAGAGGAAACAAATCTTAGAGATAGAACGTAGAACTACTGTATTGTGTCAAGTTTCAAGAAGCTACCACAACCGTGTTTAATTTAGAGTTCTAACTGTATCTGTCAATATAGGAGAAAACGCAGTGAAACCTAAAAATTCAAACTGTTCCTGCAAACGAATGCTTCAACCTAGGAGAACGAAACTTGGACAT
Source organism: Callospermophilus lateralis (assembly GCF_048772815.1). NCBI lineage: Eukaryota > Metazoa > Chordata > Mammalia > Rodentia > Sciuridae > Callospermophilus > Callospermophilus lateralis. Next base: position 39,206 of record NW_027514264.1, read on the forward strand.
CCAAGTTTGATTGGTGTACTGCTCATTACTTGAAAGTATCATGAAGTTCGGAAGAAAAAATATATGTTGTGATTTCAGGAGATGGTAGTTTTTTGGAAGCTTAACAATGACTTTCATTGAATGTGTTATTCGCCATTCTCTGCTTAAGGCTACATCAAGAGGAAACAAATCTTAGAGTTAGAACGTAGAACTACGGTATTGTGTCAAGTTTCAAGAAGCTACCACAAACCGTGTTTTATTTAGAGTTCTAACTGCATCTGTCAATATAGGAGAAAACGCAGTGAAACCTGAAAATTCAAACTGTTTCTGCAAACGAATGCTTCAACGTAGGAGAACGAAACTTGGGCATCCAAGTTTGATTGGTGTACTGCTCATTACTTGAAGTTATCATGAAGGTCAGAAGAAAAAATATATGTTGTGATTTCAGGAGACTGTAGTTTTTTGGCAGCCTAACAATGCCTTTCATTGAATGAGTTATTCGCCAGTCTCTGCTTAAGGCTACATCAAAAGGAAACAAACCTTAGAGATAGAACGTAGAACTACTCTATTGTGTCAAGTTTCAAGAAGCTAGCACAAACCGTGTTTGATTTAGAGTTCTAACTGCATCTGTCAATATAGAAGAAAATGCAGTGAAACCTAAAAATTCAAACTGTTCCTGCAAACGAATGCTTCAACATAGGAGATCGAAACTTGGACATCCAAGTTTGATTGGTGTACTGCTCATTGCTTGAAAGTATCATGAAGGTAGGAAAAAAAAATATATGTTGTGATTTCAGGAGACTGTAGTTTTTTGACAGCCTACCAACGCCTTTCATTGAATGAGTTATTCGCCAGTCTCTGGTTAAGGCTACATCAAGAGGAAACAAACCTTAGAGATAGAACGTAGAACTACTGTATTGTGACAAGTTTCAAGAAGCTACCACAAACCGTGTTTAATTTAGAGTTCTAACTGCATCTGTCAATATAGGAGAAAACGCACTGAAACCTAAAAATTCAAACTGTTCCTGCAAACGAATGCTTCAACCTAGGAGAACGAAACTTGGGCATCCAAGTTTGATTGGTGTACTGCTCATTACTTGAAAGTATCATGAAGTTCGGAAGAAAAAATATATGTTGTGATTTCAGGAGATGGTAGTTTTTTGGAAGCTTAACAATGACTTTCATTGAATGTGTTATTCGCCAGTCTCTGCTTAAGGCTACATCAAGAGGAAACAAACCTTAGAGTTAGAACGTAGAACTACTGTATTGTGTCAAGTTTCAAGAGGCTAGCACAAACCGTGTTTGATTTAGAGTTCTAACTGCATCTGTCAATATAGAAGAAAACGCAGTGAAACCTAAAAATTCAAACTCTTCCTGCAAACGAATGCTTCAACCTAGGAGAACGAAACCTGGGCATCCAAGTTTGATTGGTGTACTGCTCATTACTTGAGGTTATCATGAAGGTCGGAAAAAAAATCCATGTTGTTTTCAGGAGACTGTAGTTTTCTGGCAGCCTACCAACGCCTTTCATTGAATGAGTTATTCGCCTGTCTCTGCTTAAGGCTACATCAAGAGGAAACAAACCTTCGAGTTAGAACCTAGAACTACTGTATTGTGTCAAGTTTCAAGAGGCTAGCACAAACCGTGTTTGATTTAGAGTTCTAACTGCATCTGTCACTATAGAAGAAAACGCAGTGAAACCTAAAAATTCAAACTCTTCCTGCAAACGAATGCTTCAACCTAGGAGAACGAAACTTGGGCATCCAAGTTTGATTGGTGTACTGCTCATTACTTGAAAGTATCATGAAGTTCGGAAGAAAAAATATATGTTGTGATTTCAGGAGATGGTAGTTTTTTGAAAGCTTTTACAATGCCTTTCATTGAATGTGTTATTCGCCATTCTCTGCTGAAGACTACATCAAGAGGAAACAAACATTAGAAATAGAACGTAGAACTACTGTATTGTGTCAAGTTTCAAGAGGCTAGCACAAACCGTGTTTGATTAAGAGTTCTAACTGCATCTGTCAATATAGAAGAAAACGCAGTGAAACCTAAAATTCAAACTCTTCCTGCAAACGAATGCTTCAACCTAGGAGAACGAAACTTGGGCATCCAAGTTTGATTGGTGTACTGCTCATTACTTGAAGTTATCATGAAGGTCGGAAGAAAAAATATATGTTGTGATTTCAGGAGACTGTAGTTTTTTGGCAGCCTACCAACGCCTTTCATTGAATGAGTTATTCGCCAGTCTCTGCTTAAGGCTACATCAAGAGGAAACAAATCTTAGAGATAGAACGTAGAACTACTGTATTGTGTCAAGTTTCAAGAAGCTACCACAACCGTGTTTAATTTAGAGTTCTAACTGTATCTGTCAATATAGGAGAAAACGCAGTGAAACCTAAAAATTCAAACTCTTCCTGCAAACGAATGCTTCAACCTAGGAGAACGAAACTTGGACATCCAAGTTTGATTGGTGTACTGCTCATTACTTGAAAGTATCATGAAGTTCGGAAGAAAAAATATATGTTGTGATTTCAGGAGATGGTAGTTTTTTGGAAGCTTAACAATGACTTTCATTGAATGTGTTATTCGCCAGTCTCTGCTTAAGGCTACATCAAGAGGAAACAAACTTTAGAGTTAGAACGTAGAACTACTGTATTGTGTCAAGTTTCAAGAGGCTAGCACAAACCGTGTTTGATTTAGAGTTCTAACTGCATCTGTCACTATAGAAGAAAACGCAGTGAAACCTAGAAATTCAAACTCTTCCTGCAAACGAATGCTTCAACCTAGGAGAACGAAACTTGGACATCCAAGTTTGATTGGTGTACTGCTCATTACTTGAAAGTATCATGAAGTTCGGAAGAAAAAATATATGTTGTGATTTCAGGAGATGGTAGTTTTTTGGAAGCTTAACAATGACTTTCATTGAATGTGTTTTTCGCCAGTCTCTGCTTAAGGCTACATCAAGAGGAAACAAATCTTAGAGTTAGAACGTAGAACTACTGTATTGTGTCAAGTTTCAAGAAGCTACCACAAACCGTGTTTTATTTAGAGTTCTAACTGCATCTGTCAATATAGGAGAAAACGCAGTGAAACCTAAAAATTCAAACTCTTCCTGCAAACGAATGCTTCAACCTAGGAGAACGAAACTTGGACATCCAAGTTTGATTGGTGTACTGCTCATTACTTGAAAGTATCATGAAGTTCGGAAGAAAAAATATATGTTGTGATTTCAGGAGATGTTAGTTTTTTGAAAGCTTAACAATGCCTTTCATTGAATGTGTTATTCGCCATTCTCTGCTTAAGGCTACATCAAGAGGAAACAAACATTAGAAATAGAACGTAGAACTACTGTATTGTGTCAAGTTTCAAGAGGCTAGCACAAACCGTGTTTGATTTAGAGTTCTAACTGCATCTGTCAATATAGAAGAAAACGCAGTGAAACCTAAAAATTCAAACTCTTCCTGCAAACGAATGCTTCAACCTAGGAGAACGAAACTTGGGCATCCAAGTTTGATTGGTGTACTGCTCATTACTTGAAGTTATCATGAAGGTCGGAAGAAAAAATATATGTTGTGATTTCAGGAGACTGTAGTTTTTGGCAGCCTACCAACGCCTTTCATTGAATGAGTTATTCGCCAGTCTCTGCTTAAGGCTACATCAAGAGGAAACAAATCTTAGAGATAGAACGTAGAACTACTGTATTGTGTCAAGTTTCAAGAAGCTACCACAACCGTGTTTAATTTAGAGTTCTAACTGTATCTGTCAATATAGGAGAAAACGCAGTGAAACCTAAAAATTCAAACTGTTCCTGCAAAGGAATGCTTCAACCTAGGAGAACGAAACTTGGGCACCCAAGTTTGATTGGTGTACTGCTCATTACTTGAAGTTATCATGAAGTCGGAAGAAAAAATATATGTTGTGATTTCAGGAGACTGTAGTTTTTTGGCAGCCTAACAATGCCTTTCATTGAATGAGTTATTCGCCAGTCTCTGCTTAAGGCTACATCAAGAGGAAACAAACCTTAGAAATAGAACGTAGAAATACTGTATTGTGTCAATTTTCAAGAGGCTAGCACAAACCGTGTTTGATTTAGAGTTCTAACTGCATCTGTCACTATAGAAGAAAACGCAGTGAAACCTAAAAATTCAAACTGTTCCTGCAAACGAATGCTTCAACCTAGGAGAACGAAACTTGGACATCCAAGTTTGATTGGTGTACTGCTCATTACTTGAAAGTATCATGAAGTTCGGAAGAAAAAATATATGTTGTGATTTCAGGAGATGGTAGTTTTTTGGAAGCTTAACAATGACTTTCATTGAATGTGTTATTCGCCAGTCTCTGCTTAAGGCTACATCAAGAGGAAACAAACCTTAGAGTTAGAACGTAGAACTACTGTATTGTGTCAAGTTTCAAGAGGCTAGCACAAACCGTGTGTGATTTAGAGTTCTAACTGCATCTGTCAATATAGAAGAAAACGCAGTGAAACCTAAAAATTCAAACTCTTCCTGCAAACGAATGCTTCAACCTAGGAGAACGAAACTTGGGCATCGAAGTTTGATTGGTGTACTGCTCATTACTTGAAAGTATCATGAAGGTCGGAAGAAAAAATATATGTTTTGATTTCAGGAGACTGTAGTTTTTTGGCAGCCTACCAACGCCTTTCATTGAATGAGTTATTCGCCAGTCTCTGCTTAAGGCTACATCAAGAGGAAACAAACCTTAGAGTTAGAACGTAGAACTACTGTATTGTGTCAAGTTTCAAGAGGCTAGCACAAACCGTGTTTGATTTAGAGTTCTAACTGCATCTGTCAATATAGAAGAAAACGCAGTGAAACCTAAAAATTCAAACTCTTCCTGCAAACGAATGCTTCAACCTAGGAGAACGAAACCTGGGCATCCAAGTTTGATTGGTGTACTGCTCATTACTTGAAGTTATCATGAAGGTCGGAAAAAATATCTATGTTGTTTTCAGGAGACTGTAGTTTTCTGGCAGCCTACCAACGCCTTTCATTGAATGAGTTATTCGCCAGTCTCTGCTTAAGGCTACATCAAGAGGAAACAAACCTTCGAGTTAGAACCTATAACTACTGTATTGTGTCAAGTTTCAAGAGGCTAGCACAAACCGTGTTTGATTTAGAGTTCTAACTGCATCTGTCACTATAGAAGAAAACGCAGTGAAACCTAAAAATTCAAACTCTTCCTGCAAACGAATGCTTCAACCTAGGAGAACGAAACTTGGGCATCCAAGTTTGATTGGTGTACTGCTCATTACTTGAAAGTATCATGAAGTTCGGAAGAAAAAATATATGTTGTGATTTCAGGAGATGGTAGTTTTTTGAAAGCTTAACAATGCCTTTCATTGAATGTGTTATTCGCCATTCTCTGCTTAAGGCTACATCAAGAGGAAACAAACATTAGAAATAGAACGTAGAACTACTGTATTGTGTCAAGTTTCAAGAGGCTAGCACAAACCGTGTTTGATTTAGAGTTCTAACTGCATCTGTCAATATAGAAGAAAACGCAGTGAAACCTAAAAATTCAAACTCTTCCTGCAAACGAATGCTTCAACCTAGGAGAACGAAACTTGGGCACCCAAGTTTGATTGGTGTACTGCTCATTACTTGAAGTTATCATGAAGTCGGAAGAAAAAATATATGTTGTGATTTCAGGACACTGTAGTTTTTTGGCAGCCTAACAATGCCTTTCATTGAATGAGTTATTCGCCAGTCTCTGCTTAAGGCTACATCAAGAGGAAACAAACCTTAGAAATAGAACGTAGAACTACTGTATTGTGTCAAGTTTCAAGAGGCTAGCACAAACCGTGTTTGATTTAGAGTTCTAACTGCATCTGTCACTATAGAAGAAAACGCAGTGAAACCTAGAAATTCAAACTCTTCCTGCAAACGAATGCTTCAACCTAGGAGAACGAAACTTGGACATCCAAGTTTGATTGGTGTACTGCTCATTACTTGAAAGTATCATGAAGTTCGGAAGAAAAAATATATGTTGTGATTTCAGGAGATGGTAGTTTTTTGGAAGCTTAACAATGACTTTCATTGAATGTGTTATTCGCCAATCTCTGCTTAAGGCTACATCAAGAGGAAACAAATCTTAGAGTTAGAACGTAGAACTACTGTATTGTGTCAAGTTTCAAGAAGCTACCACAAACCGTGTTTTATTTAGAGTTCTAACTGCATCTGTCAATATAGGAGAAAACGCAGTGAAACCTGAAAATTCAAACTGTTTCTGCAAACGAATGCTTCAACGTAGGAGAACGAAACTTGGGCATCCAAGTTTGATTGGTGTACTGCTCATTACTTGAAGTTATCATGAAGGTCGGAAGAAAAAATATATGTTGTGATTTCAGGAGACTGTAGTTTTTTGGCAGCCTAACAATGCCTTTCATTGAATGAGTTATTCGCCAGTCTCTGCTTAAGGCTACATCAAAAGGAATCAAAACTTAGAGATAGAACGTAGAACTACTGTATTGTGTCAAGTTTCAAGAAGCTAGCACAAACCGTGTTTGATTTAGAGTTCTAACTGCATCTGTCAATACAGAAGAAAACGCAGTGAAACCTAAAAATTCAAACTGTTCCTGCAAACGAATGCTTCAACCTAGGAGATCAAAACTTGGACATCCAAGTTTGATTGGTGTACTGCTCATTACTTGAAAGTATCATGAAGGTCGGAAGAAAAAATATATGTTGTGATTTCAGGAGACTGTAGTTTTTTGACAGCCTACCAACGCCTTTCATTGAATGAGTTATTCGCCAGTCTCTGGTTAAGGCTACATCAAGAGGAAACAAACCTTAGAGATAGAACGTAGAACTACTGTATTGTGACAAGTTTCAAGAAGCTACCACAAACCGTGTTTAATTTAGAGTTCTAACTGCATCTGTCAATATAGGAGAAAACGCACTGAAACCTAAAAATTCAAACTGTTCCTGCAAACGAATGCTTCAACCTAGGAGAACGAAACTTGGGCATCCAAGTTTGATTGGTGTACTGCTCATTACTTGAAGTTATCATGAAGGTCGGATGAAAAAATATACATTGAGATTTCAGGAGATGGTAGTTTTTTGGAAGCTTAACAATGCCTTTCATTGAAAGTGTTATTCGCCAGTCTCTGCTTAAGGCTACATCAAGAGGAAACAAACCTTAGGTATAGAACGTAGAACTACTTTATTGTGTCAAGTTTCAAGAAGCTAGCACAAACCGTGTTTGATTTAGAGTTCTAACTGCATCTGTCAATATAGAAGAAAACGCAGTGAAACCTAAAAATTCAAACTCTTCCTGCAAACGAATGCTTCAACCTAGGAGAACGAAACTTGGGCATCCAAGTTTGATTGGTGTACTGCTCATTACTTGAAGTTATCATGAAGGTCGGAAGAAAAAATATATGTTGTGATTTCAGGAGACTGTAGTTTTTTGGCAGCCTACCAACGCCTTTCATTGAATGAGTTATTCGCCAGTCTCTGCTTAAGGCTACATCAAGAGGAAACAAATCTTAGAGATAGAACGTAGAACTACTGTATTGTGTCAAGTTTCGAGAAGCTACCACAACCGTGTTTGATTTAGAGTTCTAACTGTATCTGTCAATATAGGAGAAAACGCAGTGAAACCTAAAAATTCAAACTCTTCCTGCAAACGAATGCTTCAACCTAGGAGAACGAAACTTGGACATCCAAGTTTGATTGGTGTACTGCTCATTACTTGAAAGTATCATGAAGTTCGGAAGAAAAAATATATGTTGTGATTTCAGGAGATGGTAGTTTTTTGGAAGCTTAACAATGACTTTCATTGAATGTGTTATTCGCCAGTCTCTGCTTAAGGCTACATCAAGAGGAAACAAACTTTAGAGTTAGAACGTAGAACTACTGTATTGTGTCAAGTTTCAAGAGGCTAGCACAAACCGTGTTTGATTTAGAGTTCTAACTGCATCTGTCACTATAGAAGAAAACGCAGTGAAACCTAGAAATTCAAACTCTTCCTGCAAACGAATGCTTCAACCTAGGAGAACGAAACTTGGACATCCAAGTTTGATTGGTGTACTGCTCATTACTTGAAAGTATCATGAAGTTCGGAAGAAAAAATATATGTTGTGATTTCAGGAGATGGTAGTTTTTTGGAAGCTTAACAATGACTTTCATTGAATGTGTTATTCGCCAGTCTCTGCTTAAGGCTACATCAAGAGGAAACAAATCTTAGAGTTAGAACGTAGAACTACTGTATTGTGTCAAGTTTCAAGAAGCTACCACAAACCGTGTTTTATTTAGAGTTCTAACTGCATCTGTCAATATAGGAGAAAACGCAGTGAAACCTAAAAATTCAAACTCTTCCTGCAAACGAATGCTTCAACCTAGGAGAACGAAACTTGGACATCCAAGTTTGATTGGTGTACTGCTCATTACTTGAAAGTATCATGAAGTTCGGAAGAAAAAATATATGTTGTGATTTCAGGAGACTGTAGTTTTTTGGCAGCCTACCAACGCCTTTCATTGAATGAGTTATTCGCCAGTCTCTGCTTAAGGCTACATCAAGAGGAAACAAACATTAGAAATAGAACGTAGAACTACTGTATTGTGTCAAGTTTCAAGAGGCTAGCACAAACCGTGTTTGATTTAGAGTTCTAACTGCATCTGTCAATATAGAAGAAAACGCAGTGAAACCTAAAAATTCAAACTCTTCCTGCAAACGAATGCTTCAACCTAGGAGAACGAAACTTGGGCATCCAAGTTTGATTGGTGTACTGCTCATTACTTGAAGTTATCATGAAGGTTGGAAGAAAAAATATATGTTGTGATTTCAGGAGACTTTAGTTTTTTGGCAGCCTACCAACGCCTTTCATTGAATGAGTTATTCGCCAGTCTCTGCTTAAGGCTACATCAAGAGGAAACAAATCTTAGAGATAGAACGTAGAACTACTGTATTGTGTCAAGTTTCAAGAAGCTACCACAACCGTGTTTAATTTAGAGTTCTAACTGTATCTGTCAATATAGGAGAAAACGCAGTGAAACCTAAAAATTCAAACTGTTCCTGCAAAGGAATGCTTCAACCTAGGAGAACGAAACTTGGGCACCCTGGTTTGATTGGTGTACTGCTCATTACTTGAAGTTATCATGAAGTCGGAAGAAAAAATATATGTTGTGATTTCAGGAGACTGTAGTTTTTTGGCAGCCTAACAATGCCTTTCATTGAATGAGTTATTCGCCAGTCTCTGCTTAAGGCTACATCAAGAGGAAACAAACCTTAGAAATAGAACGTAGAACTACTGTATTGTGTCAAGTTTCAAGAGGCTAGCACAAACCGTGTTTGATTTAGAGTTCTAACTGCATCTGTCACTATAGAAGAAAACGCAGTGAAACCTAAAAATTCAAACTGTTCCTGCAAACGAATGCTTCAACCTAGGAGAACGAAACTTGGACATCCAAGTTTGATTGGTGTACTGCTCATTACTTGAAAGTATCATGAAGTTCGGAAGAAAAAATATATGTTGTGATTTCAGGAGATGGTAGTTTTTTGGAAGCTTAACAATGACTTTCATTGAATGTGTTATTCGCCAGTCTCTGCTTAAGGCTACATCAAGAGGAAACAAACCTTAGAGTTAGAACGTAGAACTACTGTATTGAGTCAAGTTTCAAGAGGCTAGCACAAACCGTGTTTGATTTAGAGTTCTAACTGCATCTGTCACTATAGAAGAAAACGCAGTGAAACCTAGAAATTCAAACTCTTCCTGCAAACGAATGCTTCAACCTAGGAGAACGAAACTTGGGCACCCAGGTTTGATTGGTGTACTGCTCATTACTTGAAGTTATCATGAAGGTCGGAAGAAAAAATATATGTTGTGATTTCAGGAGACTGTAGTTTTTTGGCAGCCTAACAATGCCTTTCATTGAATGAGTTATTCGCCAGTCTCTGCTTAAGGCTACATCAAAAGGAATCAAAACTTAGAGATAGAACGTAGAACTACTGTATTGTGTCAAGTTTCAAGAAGCTAGCACAAACCGTGTTTGATTTAGAGTTCTAACTGCATCTGTCAATACAGAAGAAAACGCAGTGAAACCTAAAAATTCAAACTGTTCCTGCAAACGAATGCTTCAACATAGGAGATCAAAACTTGGACATCCAAGTTTGATTGGTGTACTGCTCATTACTTGAAAGTATCATGAAGGTCGGAAGAAAAAATATATGTTGTGATTTCAGGAGACTGTAGTTTTTTGACAGCCTACCAACGCCTTTCATTGAATGAGTTATTCGCCAGTCTCTGGTTAAGGCTACATCAAGAGAAAACAAACCTTAGAGATAGAACGTAGAACTACTGTATTGTGACAAGTTTCAAGAGGCTAGCACAAACCGTGTTTGATTTAGAGTTCTAACTGCATCTGTCACTATAGAAGAAAACGCAGTGAAACCTAAAAATTCAAACTGTTCCTGCAAACGAATGCTTCAACCTAGGAGAACGAAACTTGGACATCCAAGTTTGATTGGTGTACTGCTCATTACTTGAAAGTATCATGAAGTTCGGAAGAAAAAATATATGTTGTGATTTCAGGAGATGGTAGTTTTTTGGAAGCTTAACAATGACTTTCATTGAATGTGTTATTCGCCAGTCTCTGCTTAAGGCTACATCAAGAGGAAACAAACCTTAGAGTTAGAACGTAGAACTACTGTATTGTGTCAAGTTTCAAGAGGCTAGCACAAACCGTGTGTGATTTAGAGTTCTAACTGCATCTGTCAATATAGAAGAAAACGCAGTGAAACCTAAAAATTCAAACTCTTCCTGCAAACGAATGCTTCAACCTAGGAGAACGAAACTTGGGCATCGAAGTTTGATTGGTGTACTGCTCATTACTTGAAAGTATCATGAAGGTCGGAAGAAAAAATATATGTTTTGATTTCAGGAGACTGTAGTTTTTTGGCAGCCTACCAACGCCTTTCATTGAATGAGTTATTCGCCAGTCTCTGCTTAAGGCTACATCAAGAGGAAACAAACCTTAGAGTTAGAACGTAGAACTACTGTATTGTGTCAAGTTTCAAGAGGCTAGCACAAACCGTGTTTGATTTAGAGTTCTAACTGCATCTGTCAATATAGAAGAAAACGCAGTGAAACCTAAAAATTCAAACTCTTCCTGCAAACGAATGCTTCAACCTAGGAGAACGAAACCTGGGCATCCAAGTTTGATTGGTGTACTGCTCATTACTTGAAGTTATCATGAAGGTCGGAAAAAATATCTATGTTGTTTTCAGGAGACTGTAGTTTTCTGGCAGCCTACCAACGCCTTTCATTGAATGAGTTATTCGCCAGTCTCTGCTTAAGGCTACATCAAGAGGAAACAAACCTTCGAGTTAGAACCTATAACTACTGTATTGTGTCAAGTTTCAAGAGGCTAGCACAAACCGTGTTTGATTTAGAGTTCTAACTGCATCTGTCACTATAGAAGAAAACGCAGTGAAACCTAAAAATTCAAACTCTTCCTGCAAACGAATGCTTCAACCTAGGAGAACGAAACTTGGGCATCCAAGTTTGATTGGTGTACTGCTCATTACTTGAAAGTATCATGAAGTTCGGAAGAAAAAATATATGTTGTGATTTCAGGAGATGGTAGTTTTTTGAAAGCTTAACAATGCCTTTCATTGAATGTGTTATTCGCCATTCTCTGCTTAAGGCTACATCAAGAGGAAACAAACATTAGAAATAGAACGTAGAACTACTGTATTGTGTCAAGTTTCAAGAGGCTAGCACAAACCGTGTTTGATTTAGAGTTCTAACTGCATCTGTCAATATAGAAGAAAACGCAGTGAAACCTAAAAATTCAAACTCTTCCTGCAAACGAATGCTTCAACCTAGGAGAACGAAACTTGGGCACCCAAGTTTGATTGGTGTACTGCTCATTACTTGAAGTTATCATGAAGTCGGAAGAAAAAATATATGTTGTGATTTCAGGACACTGTAGTTTTTTGGCAGCCTAACAATGCCTTTCATTGAATGAGTTATTCGCCAGTCTCTGCTTAAGGCTACATCAAGAGGAAACAAACCTTAGAAATAGAACGTAGAACTACTGTATTGTGTCAAGTTTCAAGAGGCTAGCACAAACCGTGTTTGATTTAGAGTTCTAACTGCATCTGTCACTATAGAAGAAAACGCAGTGAAACCTAGAAATTCAAACTCTTCCTGCAAACGAATGCTTCAACCTAGGAGAACGAAACTTGGACATCCAAGTTTGATTGGTGTACTGCTCATTACTTGAAAGTATCATGAAGTTCGGAAGAAAAAATATATGTTGTGATTTCAGGAGATGGTAGTTTTTTGGAAGCTTAACAATGACTTTCATTGAATGTGTTATTCGCCAATCTCTGCTTAAGGCTACATCAAGAGGAAACAAATCTTAGAGTTAGAACGTAGAACTACTGTATTGTGTCAAGTTTCAAGAAGCTACCACAAACCGTGTTTTATTTAGAGTTCTAACTGCATCTGTCAATATAGGAGAAAACGCAGTGAAACCTGAAAATTCAAACTGTTTCTGCAAACGAATGCTTCAACGTAGGAGAACGAAACTTGGGCATCCAAGTTTGATTGGTGTACTGCTCATTACTTGAAGTTATCATGAAGGTCGGAAGAAAAAATATATGTTGTGATTTCAGGAGACTGTAGTTTTTTGGCAGCCTAACAATGCCTTTCATTGAATGAGTTATTCGCCAGTCTCTGCTTAAGGCTACATCAAAAGGAATCAAAACTTAGAGATAGAACGTAGAACTACTGTATTGTGTCAAGTTTCAAGAAGCTAGCACAAACCGTGTTTGATTTAGAGTTCTAACTGCATCTGTCAATACAGAAGAAAACGCAGTGAAACCTAAAAATTCAAACTGTTCCTGCAAACGAATGCTTCAACCTAGGAGATCAAAACTTGGACATCCAAGTTTGATTGGTGTACTGCTCATTACTTGAAAGTATCATGAAGGTCGGAAGAAAAAATATATGTTGTGATTTCAGGAGACTGTAGTTTTTTGACAGCCTACCAACGCCTTTCATTGAATGAGTTATTCGCCAGTCTCTGGTTAAGGCTACATCAAGAGGAAACAAACCTTAGAGATAGAACGTAGAACTACTGTATTGTGACAAGTTTCAAGAAGCTACCACAAACCGTGTTTAATTTAGAGTTCTAACTGCATCTGTCAATATAGGAGAAAACGCACTGAAACCTAAAAATTCAAACTGTTCCTGCAAACGAATGCTTCAACCTAGGAGAACGAAACTTGGGCATCCAAGTTTGATTGGTGTACTGCTCATTACTTGAAGTTATCATGAAGGTCGGATGAAAAAATATACATTGAGATTTCAGGAGATGGTAGTTTTTTGGAAGCTTAACAATGCCTTTCATTGAAAGTGTTATTCGCCAGTCTCTGCTTAAGGCTACATCAAGAGGAAACAAACCTTAGGTATAGAACGTAGAACTACTTTATTGTGTCAAGTTTCAAGAAGCTAGCACAAACCGTGTTTGATTTAGAGTTCTAACTGCATCTGTCAATATAGAAGAAAACGCAGTGAAACCTAAAAATTCAAACTCTTCCTGCAAACGAATGCTTCAACCTAGGAGAACGAAACTTGGGCATCCAAGTTTGATTGGTGTACTGCTCATTACTTGAAGTTATCATGAAGGTCGGAAGAAAAAATATATGTTGTGATTTCAGGAGACTGTAGTTTTTTGGCAGCCTACCAACGCCTTTCATTGAATGAGTTATTCGCCAGTCTCTGCTTAAGGCTACATCAAGAGGAAACAAATCTTAGAGATAGAACGTAGAACTACTGTATTGTGTCAAGTTTCGAGAAGCTACCACAACCGTGTTTGATTTAGAGTTCTAACTGTATCTGTCAATATAGGAGAAAACGCAGTGAAACCTAAAAATTCAAACTCTTCCTGCAAACGAATGCTTCAACCTAGGAGAACGAAACTTGGACATCCAAGTTTGATTGGTGTACTGCTCATTACTTGAAAGTATCATGAAGTTCGGAAGAAAAAATATATGTTGTGATTTCAGGAGATGGTAGTTTTTTGGAAGCTTAACAATGACTTTCATTGAATGTGTTATTCGCCAGTCTCTGCTTAAGGCTACATCAAGAGGAAACAAACTTTAGAGTTAGAACGTAGAACTACTGTATTGTGTCAAGTTTCAAGAGGCTAGCACAAACCGTGTTTGATTTAGAGTTCTAACTGCATCTGTCACTATAGAAGAAAACGCAGTGAAACCTAGAAATTCAAACTCTTCCTGCAAACGAATGCTTCAACCTAGGAGAACGAAACTTGGACATCCAAGTTTGATTGGTGTACTGCTCATTACTTGAAAGTATCATGAAGTTCGGAAGAAAAAATATATGTTGTGATTTCAGGAGATGGTAGTTTTTTGGAAGCTTAACAATGACTTTCATTGAATGTGTTATTCGCCAGTCTCTGCTTAAGGCTACATCAAGAGGAAACAAATCTTAGAGTTAGAACGTAGAACTACTGTATTGTGTCAAGTTTCAAGAAGCTACCACAAACCGTGTTTTATTTAGAGTTCTAACTGCATCTGTCAATATAGGAGAAAACGCAGTGAAACCTAAAAATTCAAACTCTTCCTGCAAACGAATGCTTCAACCTAGGAGAACGAAACTTGGACATCCAAGTTTGATTGGTGTACTGCTCATTACTTGAAAGTATCATGAAGTTCGGAAGAAAAAATATATGTTGTGATTTCAGGAGACTGTAGTTTTTTGGCAGCCTACCAACGCCTTTCATTGAATGAGTTATTCGCCAGTCTCTGCTTAAGGCTACATCAAGAGGAAACAAACATTAGAAATAGAACGTAGAACTACTGTATTGTGTCAAGTTTCAAGAGGCTAGCACAAACCGTGTTTGATTTAGAGTTCTAACTGCATCTGTCAATATAGAAGAAAACGCAGTGAAACCTAAAAATTCAAACTCTTCCTGCAAACGAATGCTTCAACCTAGGAGAACGAAACTTGGGCATCCAAGTTTGATTGGTGTACTGCTCATTACTTGAAGTTATCATGAAGGTTGGAAGAAAAAATATATGTTGTGATTTCAGGAGACTTTAGTTTTTTGGCAGCCTACCAACGCCTTTCATTGAATGAGTTATTCGCCAGTCTCTGCTTAAGGCTACATCAAGAGGAAACAAATCTTAGAGATAGAACGTAGAACTACTGTATTGTGTCAAGTTTCAAGAAGCTACCACAACCGTGTTTAATTTAGAGTTCTAACTGTATCTGTCAATATAGGAGAAAACGCAGTGAAACCTAAAAATTCAAACTGTTCCTGCAAAGGAATGCTTCAACCTAGGAGAACGAAACTTGGGCACCCTGGTTTGATTGGTGTACTGCTCATTACTTGAAGTTATCATGAAGTCGGAAGAAAAAATATATGTTGTGATTTCAGGAGACTGTAGTTTTTTGGCAGCCTAACAATGCCTTTCATTGAATGAGTTATTCGCCAGTCTCTGCTTAAGGCTACATCAAGAGGAAACAAACCTTAGAAATAGAACGTAGAACTACTGTATTGTGTCAAGTTTCAAGAGGCTAGCACAAACCGTGTTTGATTTAGAGTTCTAACTGCATCTGTCACTATAGAAGAAAACGCAGTGAAACCTAAAAATTCAAACTGTTCCTGCAAACGAATGCTTCAACCTAGGAGAACGAAACTTGGACATCCAAGTTTGATTGGTGTACTGCTCATTACTTGAAAGTATCATGAAGTTCGGAAGAAAAAATATATGTTGTGATTTCAGGAGATGGTAGTTTTTTGGAAGCTTAACAATGACTTTCATTGAATGTGTTATTCGCCAGTCTCTGCTTAAGGCTACATCAAGAGGAAACAAACCTTAGAGTTAGAACGTAGAACTACTGTATTGAGTCAAGTTTCAAGAGGCTAGCACAAACCGTGTTTGATTTAGAGTTCTAACTGCATCTGTCACTATAGAAGAAAACGCAGTGAAACCTAGAAATTCAAACTCTTCCTGCAAACGAATGCTTCAACCTAGGAGAACGAAACTTGGGCACCCAGGTTTGATTGGTGTACTGCTCATTACTTGAAGTTATCATGAAGGTCGGAAGAAAAATATATGTTGTGATTTCAGGAGACTGTAGTTTTTTGGCAGCCTAACAATGCCTTTCATTGAATGAGTTATTCGCCAGTCTCTGCTTAAGGCTACATCAAAAGGAATCAAAACTTAGAGATAGAACGTAGAACTACTGTATTGTGTCAAGTTTCAAGAAGCTAGCACAAACCGTGTTTGATTTAGAGTTCTAACTGCATCTGTCAATACAGAAGAAAACGCAGTGAAACCTAAAAATTCAAACTGTTCCTGCAAACGAATGCTTCAACATAGGAGATCAAAACTTGGACATCCAAGTTTGATTGGTGTACTGCTCATTACTTGAAAGTATCATGAAGGTCGGAAGAAAAAATATATGTTGTGATTTCAGGAGACTGTAGTTTTTTGACAGCCTACCAACGCCTTTCATTGAATGAGTTATTCGCCAGTCTCTGGTTAAGGCTACATCAAGAGAAAACAAACCTTAGAGATAGAACGTAGAACTACTGTATTGTGACAAGTTTCAAGAGGCTAGCACAAACTGTGTTTGATTTAGAGTTCTAACTGCATCTGTCACTATAGAAGAAAACGCAGTGAAACCTAAAAATTCAAACTGTTCCTGCAAACGAATGCTTCAACCTAGGAGAACGAAACTTGGACATCCAAGTTTGATTGGTGTACTGCTCATTACTTGAAAGTATCATGAAGTTCGGAAGAAAAAATATATGTTGTGATTTCAGGAGATGGTAGTTTTTTGGAAGCTTAACAATGACTTTCATTGAATGTGTTATTCGTAGTCTCTGCTTAAGGCTACATCAAGAGGAAACAAACCTTAGAGTTAGAACGTAGAACTACTGTATTGTGTCAAGTTTCAAGAGGCTAGCACAAACCGTGTTTGATTTAGAGTTCTAACTGCATCTGTCACTATAGAAGAAAACGCAGTGAAACCTAGAAATTCAAACTCTTCCTGCAAACGAATGCTTCAACCTAGGAGAACGAAACTTGGACATCCAAGTTTGATTGGTGTACTGCTCATTACTTGAAAGTATCATGAAGTTCGGAAGAAAAAATATATGTTGTGATTTCAGGAGATGGTCGTTTTTTGGAAGCTTAACAATGACTTTCATTGAATGTGTTATTCGCCAGTCTCTGCTTAAGGCTACATCAAGAGGAAACAAATCTTAGAGTTAGAACGTAGAACTACTGTATTGTGTCAAGTTTCAAGAAGCTACCACAAACCGTGTTTTATTTAGAGTTCTAACTGCATCTGTCAATATAGGAGAAAACGCAGTGAAACCTGAAAATTCAAACTGTTTCTGCAAACGAATGCTTCAATGTAGGAGAACGAAACTTGGGCATCAAAGTTTGATTGGTGTACTGCTCATTACTTGAAGTTATCATGAAGGTCGGAAGAAAAAATATATGTTGTGATTTCAGGAGACTGTAGTTTTTTGGCAGCCTAACAATGCCTTTCATTGAATGAGTTATTCGCCAGTCTCTGCTTAAGGCTACATCAAAAGGAATCAAAACTTAGAGATAGAACGTAGAACTACTGTATTGTGTCAAGTTTCAAGAAGCTAGCACAAACCGTGTTTGATTTAGAGTTCTAACTGCATCTGTCAATACAGAAGAAAACGCAGTGAAACCTAAAAATTCAAACTGTTTTTGCAAACGAATGCTTCAACCTAGGAGATCAAAACTTGGACATCCAAGTTTGATTGGTGTACTGCTCATTACTTGAAAGTATCATGAAGGTCGGAAGAAAAAATATATGTTGTGATTTCAGGAGACTGTAGTTTTTTGACAGCCTACCAACGCCTTTCATTGAATGAGTTATTCGCCAGTCTCTGGTTAAGGCTACATCAAGAGGAAACAAACCTTAGAGATAGAACGTAGAACTACTGTATTGTGACAAGTTTCAAGAAGCTACCACAAACCGTGTTTAATTTAGAGTTCTAACTGCATCTGTCAATATAGGAGAAAACGCAGTGAAACCTAAAAATTCAAACTGTTCCTGCAAACGAATGCTTCAACCTAGGAGAACGAAACTTGGGCATCCAAGTTTGATTGGTGTACTGCTCATTACTTGAAGTTATCATGAAGGTCGGATGAAAAAATATACATTGAGATTTCAGGAGATGGTAGTTTTTTGGAAGCTTAACAATGCCTTTCATTGAAAGTGTTATTCGCCAGTCTCTGCTTAAGGCTACATCAAGAGGAAACAAACCTTAGGGATAGAACGTAGAACTACTTTATTGTGTCAAGTTTCAAGAAGCTAGCACAAACCGTGTTTGATTTAGAGTTCTAACTGCATCTGTCAATATAGAAGAAAACGCAGTGAAACTTAAAAATTCAAACTCTTCCTGCAAACGAATGCTTCAACCTAGGAGAACGAAACTTGGGCATCCAAGTTTGATTGGTGTACTGCTCATTACTTGAAGTTATCATGAAGGTCGGAAGAAAAAATATATGTTGTGATTTCAGGAGACTGTAGTTTTTTGGCAGCCTACCAACGCCTTTCATTGAATGAGTTATTCGCCAGTCTCTGCTTAAGGCTACATCAAGAGGAAACAAATCTTAGAGAAAGAACGTAGAACTACTGTATTGTGTCAAGTTTCAAGAAGCTACCACAACCGTGTTTGATTTAGAGTTCTAACTGTATCTGTCAATATAGGAGAAAACGCAGTGAAACCTAAAAATTCAAACTCTTCCTGCAAACGAATGCTTCAACCTAGGAGAACGAAACTTGGACATCCAAGTTTGATTGGTGTACTGCTCATTACTTGAAAGTATCATGAAGTTCGGAAGAAAAAATATATGTTGTGATTTCAGGAGATGGTAGTTTTTTGGAAGCTTAACAATGACTTTCATTGAATGTGTTATTCGCCAGTCTCTGCTTAAGGCTACATCAAGAGGAAACAAACTTTAGAGTTAGAACGTAGAACTACTGTATTGTGTCAAGTTTCAAGAGGCTAGCACAAACCGTGTTTGATTTAGAGTTCTAACTGCATCTGTCACTATAGAAGAAAACGCAGTGAAACCTAGAAATTCAAACTCTTCCTGCAAACGAATGCTTCAACCTAGGAGAACGAAACTTGGACATCCAAGTTTGATTGGTGTACTGCTCATTACTTGAAAGTATCATGAAGTTCGGAAGAAAAAATATATGTTGTGATTTCAGGAGATGGTAGTATTTTGGAAGCTTAACAATGACTTTCATTGAATGTGTTATTCGCCAGTCTCTGCTTAAGGCTACATCAAGAGGAAACAAATCTTAGAGATAGAACGTAGAACTACTGTATTGTGTCAAGTTTCAAGAAGCTACCACAAACCGTGTTTTATTTAGAGTTCTAACTGCATCTGTCAATATAGGAGAAAACGCAGTGAAACCTAAAAATTCAAACTCTTCCTGCAAACGAATGCTTCAACCTAGGAGAACGAAACTTGGACATCCAAGTTTGATTGGTGTACTGCTCATTACTTGAAAGTATCATGAAGTTCGGAAGAAAAAATATATGTTGTGATTTCAGGAGATGGTAGTTTTTTGAAAGCTTAACAATGCCTTTCATTGAATGTGTTATTCGCCATTCTCTGCTTAAGGCTACATCAAGAGGAAACAAACATTAGAAATAGAACGTAGAACTACTGTAGTGTGTCAAGTTTCAAGAGGCTAGCACAAACCGTGTTTGATTTAGAGTTCTAACTGCATCTGTCAATATAGAAGAAAACGCAGTGAAACCTAAAAATTCAAACTCTTCCTGCAAACGAATGCTTCAACCTAGGAGAACGAAACTTGGGCATCCAAGTTTGATTGGTGTACTGCTCATTACTTGAAGTTATCATGAAGGTCGGAAGAAAAAATATATGTTGTGATTTCAGGAGACTGTAGTTTTTTGGCAGCCTACCAACGCCTTTCATTGAATGAGTTATTCGCCAGTCTCTGCTTAAGGCTACATCAAGAGGAAACAAATCTTAGAGATAGAACGTAGAACTACTGTATTGTGTCAAGTTTCAAGAAGCTACCACAACCGTGTTTAATTTAGAGTTCTAACTGTATCTGTCAATATAGGAGAAAACGCAGTGAAACCTAAAAATTCAAACTGTTCCTGCAAAGGAATGCTTCAACCTAGGAGAACGAAACTTGGGCACCCAAGTTTGATTGGTGTACTGCTCATTACTTGAAGTTATCATGAAGTCGGAAGAAAAAATATATGTTGTGATTTCAGGAGACTGTAGTTTTTTGGCAGCCTAACAATGCCTTTCATTGAATGAGTTATTCGCCAGTCTCTGGTTAAGGCTACATCAAGAGGAAACAAACTTAGAAATAGAACGTAGAACTACTGTATTGTGTCAAGTTTCAAGAGGCTAGCACAAACCGTGTTTGATTTAGAGTTCTAACTGCATCTGTCACTATAGAAGAAAACGCAGTGAAACCTAAAAATTCAAACTGTTCCTGCAAACGAATGCTTCAACCTAGGAGAACGAAACTTGGACATCCAAGTTTGATTGGTGTACTGCTCATTACTTGAAAGTATCATGAAGTTCGGAAGAAAAAATATATGTTGTGATTTCAGGAGATGGTAGTTTTTTGGAAGCTTAACAATGACTTTCATTGAATGTGTTATTCGCCAGTCTCTGCTTAAGGCTACATCAAGAGGAAACAAACCTTAGAGTTAGAACGTAGAACTACTGTATTGTGTCAAGTTTCAAGAGGCTAGCACAAACCGTGTGTGATTTAGAGTTCTAACTGCATCTGTCAATATAGAAGAAAACGCAGTGAAACCTAAAAATTCAAACTCTTCCTGCAAACGAATGCTTCAACCTAGGAGAACAAAACTTGGGCATCCAAGTTTGATTGGTGTACTGCTCATTACTTGAAAGTATCATGAAGGTCGGAAGAAAAAATATATGTTTTGATTTCAGGAGACTGTAGTTTTTTGGCAGCCTACCAACGCCTTTCATTGAATGAGTTATTCGCCAGTCTCTGCTTAAGGCTACATCAAGAGGAAACAAACCTTAGAGTTAGAACGTAGAACTACTGTATTGTGTCAAGTTTCAAGAGGCTAGCACAAACCGTGTTTGATTTAGAGTTCTAACTGCATCTGTCAATATTGAAGAAAACGCAGTGAAACCTAAAAATTCAAACTCTTCCTGCAAACGAATGCTTCAACCTAGGAGAACGAAACCTGGGCATCCAAGTTTGATTGGTGTACTGCTCATTACTTGAAGTTATCATGAAGGTCGGAAAAAAAATCTATGTTGTTTTCAGGAGACTGTAGTTTTCTGGCAGCCTACCAACGCCTTTCCTTGAATGAGTTATTCGCCAGTCTCTGCTTAAGGCTACATCAAGAAGAAACAAACCTTCGAGTTAGAACCTATAACTACTGTATTGTGTCAAGTTTCAAGAGGCTAGCACAAACCGTGTTTGATTTAGAGTTCTAACTGCATCTGTCACTATAGAAGAAAACGCAGTGAAACCTAAAAATTCAAACTCTTCCTGCAAACGAATGCTTCAACCTAGGAGAACGAAACTTGGGCATCCAAGTTTGATTGGTGTACTGCTCATTACTTGAAAGTATCATGAAGTTCGGAAGAAAAAATATATGTTGTGATTTCAGGAGATGGTAGTTTTTTGAAAGCTTAACAATGCCTTTCATTGAATGTGTTATTCGCCATTCTCTGCTTAAGGCTACATCAAGAGGAAACAAACATTAGAAATAGAACGTAGAACTACTGTATTGTGTCAAGTTTCAAGAGGCTAGCACAAACCGTGTTTGATTTAGAGTTCTAACTGCATCTGTCAATATAGAAGAAAACGCAGTGAAACCTAAAAATTCAAACTCTTCCTGCAAACGAATGCTTCAACCTAGGAGAACGAAACTTGGGCATCCAAGTTTGATTGGTGTACTGCTCATTACTTGAAGTTATCATGAAGGTCGGAAGAAAAAATATATGTTGTGATTTCAGGAGACTGTAGTTTTTTGGCAGCCTACCAACGCCTTTCATTGAATGAGTTATTCGCCAGTCTCTGCTTAAGGCTACATCAAGAGGAAACAAATCTTAGAGATAGAACGTAGAACTACTGTATTGTGTCAAGTTTCAAGAAGCTACCACAACCGTGTTTAATTTAGAGTTCTAACTGTATCTGTCAATATAGGAGAAAACGCAGTGAAACCTAAAAATTCAAACTGTTCCTGCAAACGAATGCTTCAACCTAGGAGAACGAAACTTGGACATCCAAGTTTGATTGGTGTACTGCTCATTACTTGAAAGTATCATGAAGTTCGGAAGAAAAAATATATGTTGTGATTTCAGGAGATGGTAGTTTTTTGGAAGCTTAACAATGACTTTCATTGAATGTGTTATTCGCCAGTCTCTGCTTAAGGCTACATCAAGAGGAAACAAACTTTAGAGTTAGAACGTAGAACTACTGTATTGTGTCAAGTTTCAAGAGGCTAGCACAAACCGTGTTTGATTTAGAGTTCTAAATGCATCTGTCACTATAGAAGAAAACGCAGTGAAACCTAGAAATTCAAACTCTTCCTGCAAACGAATGCTTCAACCTAGGAGAACAAAACTTGGACATCCAAGTTTGATTGGTGTACTGCTCATTACTTGAAAGTATCATGAAGTTCGGAAGAAAAAATATATGTTGTGATTTCAGGAGATGGTAGTTTTTTGGAAGCTTAACAATGACTTTCATTGAATGTGTTATTCGCCAGTCTCTGCTTAAGGCTACATCAAGAGGAAACAAATCTTAGAGTTAGAACGTAGAACTACTGTATTGTGTCAAGTTTCAAGAAGCTAGCACAAACCGTGTTTTATTTAGAGTTCTAACTGCATCTGTCAATATAGGAGAAAACGCAGTGAAACCTAAAAATTCAAACTCTTCCTGCAAACGAATGCTTCAACCTAGGAGAACGAAACTTGGACATCCAAGTTTGATTGGTGTACTGCTCATTACTTGAAAGTATCATGAAGTTCGGAAGAAAAAATATATGTTGTGATTTCAGGAGATGGTAGTTTTTTGAAAGCTTAACAATGCCTTTCATTGAATGTGTTATTCGAAATTCTCTGCTTAAGGCTACATCAAGAGGAAACAAACATTAGAAATAGAACGTAGAACTACTGTATTGTGTCAAGTTTCAAGAGGCTAGCACAAACCGTGTTTGATTTAGAGTTCTAACTGCATCTGTCAATATAGAAGAAAACGCAGTGAAACCTAAAAATTCAAACTCTTCCTGCAAACGAATGCTTCAACCTAGGAGAACGAAACTTGGGCATCCAAGTTTGATTGGTGTACTGCTCATTACTTGAAGTTATCATGAAGGTCGGAAGAAAAAATATATGTTGTGATTTCAGGAGACTGTAGTTTTTTGGCAGCCTACCAACGCCTTTCATTGAATGAGTTATTCGCCAGTCTCTGCTTAAGGCTACATCAAGAGGAAACAAATCTTAGAGATAGAACGTAGAACTACTGTATTGTGTCAAGTTTCAAGAAGCTACCACAACCGTGTTTAATTTAGAGTTCTAACTGTATCTGTCAATATAGGAGAAAACGCAGTGAAACCTAAAAATTCAAACTGTTCCTGCAAAGGAATGCTTCAACCTAGGAGAACGAAACTTGGGCACCCAAGTTTGATTGGTGTACTGCTCATTACTTGAAGTTATCATGAAGTCGGAAGAAAAAATATATGTTGTGATTTCAGGAGACTGTAATTTTTTGGCAGCCTAACAATGCCTTTCATTGAATGAGTTATTCGCCAGTCTCTGCTTAAGGCTACATCAAGAGGAAACAAACCTTAGAAATAGAACGTAGAACTACTGTATTGTGTCAAGTTTCAAGAGGCTAGCACAAACCGTGTTTGATTTAGAGTTCTAACTGCATCTGTCACTATAGAAGAAAACGCAGTGAAACCTAGAAATTCAAACTCTTCCTGCAAACGAATGCTTCAACCTAGGAGAACGAAACTTGGACATCCAAGTTTGATTGGTGTACTGCTCATTACTTGAAAGTATCATGAAGTTCGGAAGAAAAAATATATGTTGTGATTTCAGGAGATGGTAGTTTTTTGGAAGCTTAACAATGACTTTCATTGAATGTGTTTTTCGCCAGTCTCTGCTTAAGGCTACATCAAGAGGAAACAAATCTTAGAGTTAGAACGTAGAACTACTGTATTGTGTCAAGTTTCAAGAAGCTACCACAAACCGTGTTTTATTTAGAGTTCTAACTGCATCTGTCAATATAGGAGAAAACGCAGTGAAACCTGAAAATTCAAACTGTTTCTGCAAACGAATGCTTCAACGTAGGAGAACGAAACTTGGGCATCCAAGTTTGATTGGTGTACTGCTCATTACTTGAAGTTATCATGAAGGTCGGAAGAAAAAATATATGTTGTGATTTCAGGAGACTGTAGTTTTTTGGCAGCCTAACAATGCCTTTCATTGAATGAGTTATTCGCCAGTCTCTGCTTAAGGCTACATCAAAAGGAATCAAAACTTAGAGATAGAACGTAGAACTACTGTATTTTGTCAAGTTTCAAGAAGCTAGCACAAACCGTGTTTGATTTAGAGTTCTAACTGCATCTGTCAATACAGAAGAAAACGCAGTGAAACCTAAAAATTCAAACTGTTCCTGCAAACGAATGCTTCAACCTAGGAGATCAAAACTTGGACATCCAAGTTTGATTGGTGTACTGCTCATTACTTGAAAGTATCATGAAGGTCGGAAGAAAAAATATATGTTGTGATTTCAGGAGACTGTAGTTTTTTGACAGCCTACCAACGCCTTTCATTGAATGAGTTATTCGCCAGTCTCTGCTTAAGGCTACATCAAGAGGAAACAAACCTTAGAGATAGAACGTAGAACTACTGTATTGTGACAAGTTTCAAGAAGCTACCACAAACCGTGTTTAATTTAGAGTTCTAACTGCATCTCTCAATATAGGAGAAAACGCACTGAAACCTAAAAATTCAAACTGTTCCTGCAAACGAATGCTTCAACCTAGGAGAACGAAACTTGGGCATCCAAGTTTGATTGGTGTACTGCTCATTACTTGAAGTTATCATGAAGGTCGGATGAAAAAATATACATTGAGATTTCAGGAGATGGTAGTTTTTTGGAAGCTTAACAATGCCTTTCATTGAAAGTGTTATTCGCCAGTCTCTGCTTAAGGCTACATCAAGAGGAAACAAACCTTAGAGTTAGAACGTAGAACTACTGTATTGTGTCAAGTTTCAAGAGGCTAGCACAAACCGTGTTTGATTTAGAGTTCTAACTGCATCTGTCACTATAGAAGAAAACGCAGTGAAACCTAGAAATTCAAACTCTTCCTGCAAACGAATGCTTCAACCTAGGAGAACGAAACTTGGACATCCAAGTTTGATTGGTGTACTGCTCATTACTTGAAAGTATCATGAAGTTCGGAAGAAAAAATATATGTTGTGATTTCAGGAGATGGTAGTTTTTTGGAAGCTTAATAATGACTTTCATTGAATGTGTTATTCGCCAGTCTCTGCTTAAGGCTACATCAAGAGGAAACAAATCTTAGAGTTAGAACGTAGAACTACTGTATTGTGTCAAGTTTCAAGAAGCTACCACAAACCGTGTTTTATTTAGAGTTCTAACTGCATCTGTCAATATAGGAGAAAACGCAGTGAAACCTGAAAATTCAAACTGTTTCTGCAAACGAATGCTTCAACGTAGGAGAACGAAACTTGGGCATCCAAGTTTGATTGGTGTACTGCTCATTACTTGAAGTTATCATGAAGGTCGGAAGAAAAAATATATGTTGTGATTTCAGGAGACTGTAGTTTTTTGGCAGCCTAACAATGCCTTTCATTGAATGAGTTATTCGCCAGTCTCTGCTTAAGGCTACATCAAAAGAAAACAAAACTTAGAGATAGAACGTAGAACTACTGTATGGTGTCAAGTTTCAAGAAGCAAGCACAAACCGTGTTTGATTTAGAGTTCTAACTGCATCTGTCAATATAGAAGAAAACGCAGTGAAACCTAAAAATTCAAACTGTTCCTGCAAACGTATGCTTCAACATAGGAGATCAAAACTTGGACATCCAAGTTTGATTGGTGTACTGCTCATTACTTGAAAGTATCATGAAGGTCGGAAGAAAAAATATATGTTGTGATTTCAGGAGACTGTAGTTTTTTGACAGCCTACCAACGCCTTTCATTGAATGAGTTATTCGCCAGTCTCTGGTTAAGGCTACATCAAGAGGAAACAAACCTTAGAGATAGAACGTAGAACTACTGTATTGTGACAAGTTTCAAGAAGCTACCACAAACCGTGTTTAATTTAGAGTTCTAACTGCATCTGTCAATATAGGAGAAAACGCAGTGAAACCTAAAAATTCAATCTCTTCCTGCAAACGAATGCTTCAACCTAGGAGAACGAAACTTGGACATCCAAGTTTGATTGGTGTACTGCTCATTACTTGAAAGTATCATGAAGTTCGGAAGAAAAAATATATGTTGTGATTTCAGGAGATGGTAGTTTTTTGAAAGCTTAACAATGCCTTTCATGGAATGTGTTATTCGCCAGTCTCTGCTTAAGGCTACATCAAGAGGAAACAAACCTTAGAGTTAGAACGTAGAACTACTGTATTGTGTCAAGTTTCAAGAGGCTAGCACAAACCGTGTTTGATTTAGAGTTCTAACTGCATCTGTCAATATAGAAGAAAACGCAGTGAAACCTAAAAATTCAAACTCTTCCTGCAAACGAATGCTTCAACCTAGGAGAACGAAACTTGGGCATCCAAGTTTGATTGGTGTACTGCTCATTACTTGAAGTTATCATGAAGGTCGGAAGAAAAAATATATGTTGTGATTTCAGGAGACTGTAGTTTTTTGGCAGCCTACCAACGCCTTTCATTGAATGAGTTATTCGCCAGTCTCTGCTTAAGGCTACATCAAAAGAAAACAAAACTTAGAGATAGAACGTAGAACTACTGTATGGTGTCAAGTTTCAAGAAGCAAGCACAAACCGTGTTTGATTTAGAGTTCTAACTGCATCTGTCAATATAGAAGAAAACGCAGTGAAACCTAAAAATTCAAACTGTTCCTGCAAACGAATGCTTCAACATAGGAGATCAAAACTTGGACATCCAAGTTTGATTGGTGTACTGCTCATTACTTGAAAGTATCATGAAGGTCGGAAGAAAAAATATATGTTGTGATTTCAGGAGACTGTAGTTTTTTGACAGCCTACCAACGCCTTTCATTGAATGAGTTATTCGCCAGTCTCTGGTTAAGGCTACATCAAGAGGAAACAAACCTTAGAGATAGAACGTAGAACTACTGTATTGTGACAAGTTTCAAGAAGCTACCACAAACCGTGTTTAATTTAGAGTTCTAACTGCATCTGTCAATATAGGAGAAAACGCAGTGAAACCTAAAAATTCAATCTCTTCCTGCAAACGAATGCTTCAACCTAGGAGAACGAAACTTGGACATCCAAGTTTGATTGGTGTACTGCTCATTACTTGAAAGTATCATGAAGTTCGGAAGAAAAAATATATGTTGTGATTTCAGGAGATGGTAGTTTTTTGAAAGCTTAACAATGCCTTTCATGGAATGTGTTATTCGCCAGTCTCTGCTTAAGGCTACATCAAGAGGAAACAAACCTTAGAGTTAGAACGTAGAACTACTGTATTGTGTCAAGTTTCAAGAGGCTAGCACAAACCGTGTTTGATTTAGAGTTCTAACTGCATCTGTCAATATAGAAGAAAACGCAGTGAAACCTAAAAATTCAAACTCTTCCTGCAAACGAATGCTTCAACCTAGGAGAACGAAACTTGGGCATCCAAGTTTGATTGGTGTACTGCTCATTACTTGAAGTTATCATGAAGGTCGGAAGAAAAAATATATGTTGTGATTTCAGGAGACTGTAGTTTTTTGGCAACCTACCAACGCCTTTCATTGAATGAGTTATTCGCCAGTCTCTGCTTAAGGCTACATCAAGAGGAAACAAACCTTAGAGTTAGAACGTAGAACTACTGTATTGTGTCAAGTTTCAAGAGGCTAGCACAAACCGTGTTTGATTTAGAGTTCTAACTGCATCTGTCAATATAGAAGAAAACGCAGTGAAACCTAAAAATTCAATCTCTTCCTGCAAACGAATGCTTCAACCTAGGAGAACGAAACTTGGACATCCAAGTTTGATTGGTGTACTGCTCATTACTTGAAAGTATCATGAAGTTCGGAAGAAAAAATATATGTTGTGATTTCAGGAGATGGTAGTTTTTTGAAAGCTTAACAATGCCTTTCATGGAATGTTTTATTCGCCAGTCTCTGCTTAAGGCTACATCAAGAGGAAACAAACCTTAGAGTTAGAACGTAGAACTACTGTATTGTGTCAAGTTTCAAGAGGCTAGCACAAACCGTGTTTGATTTAGAGTTCTAACTGCATCTGTCAATATAGAAGAAAACGCAGTGAAACCTAAAAATTCAAACTCTTCCTGCAAACGAATGCTTCAACCTAGGAGAACGAAACTTGGGCATCCAAGTTTGATTGGTGTATTGCTCATTACTTGAAGTTATCATGAAGGTCGGAAGAAAAAATATATGTTGTGATTTGAGGAGACTGTAGTTTTTTGGCAGCCTAACAATGCCTTTCATTGAATGAGTTATTCTCCAGTCTCTGGTTAAGGCTACATCAAGAGGAAACAAACCTTAGAGATAGAACGTAGAACTACTGTATTGTGAGAAGTTTCAAGAAGCTACCACAAACCGTGTTTAATTTAGAGTTCTAACTGCATCTGTCAATATAGGAGAAAACGCACTGAAACCTAAAAATTCAAACTGTTCCTGCAAACGAATACTTCAACCTAGGAGAACGAAACTTGGGCATCCAAGTTTGATTGGTGTACTGCTCATTACTTGAAGTTATCATGAAGGTCGGATGAAAAAATATACATTGAGATTTCAGGAGATGGTAGTTTTTTGGAAGCTTAACAATGCCTTTCATTGAAAGTGTTATTCGCCAGTCTCTGCTTAAGGCTACATCAAGAGGAAACAAACCTTAGGGATAGAACGTAGAACTACTTTATTGTGTCAAGTTTCAAGAAGCTACCACAAACCGTGTTTGATTTAGAGTTCTAACTGCATCAGTCAATATAGGAGAAAACGCAGTGAAACCTATAAATTCAAACTGTTCCTGCAAACGAATGCTTCAACCTAGGAGAACGAAACTTGGACATCCAAGTTTGATTGGTGTAGTGGTCATTACTTGAAAGTATCATGAAGGTCGGAAGAAAAAATATATGTTGTGATTTCAGGAGACTGTAGTTTTTTGGCAGCCTAACAATGCCTTTCATTGAATGAGTTATTCGGGAGTCTCTGCTTAAGGCTACATCAAGAGGAAACAAACCTTAGAGATAGAACGTAGAACTACTTTATTGTGTCAAGATTCAAGAAGCTACCACAAACCGTGTGTGATTTAGAGTTCGAACTGCATCTGTCAATACAGGAGAAAACAGAGTGAAACCTAAAAATTCAAACTCTTCCTGCAAACGAATGCTTCAACATAGGAGAACGAAACTTGGGCATCCAAGTTTGATTGGTGTACTGCTCATTACTTGAAAGTATCATGAAGGTCGGAAGAAAAAATATATGTTTTGATTTCAGGAGACTGTTGTTTTTTGGCAGCCCACCAATGCCTTTCATTGAATGAGTTATTCGCCATTCTATTCTTAAGGCTACATCAAAAGGAAACAAACCTTAGAGTTAGAACGTAGAACTACTGTATTGTGTCAAGTTTCAAGAGGCTAGCACAAACCGTGTTTGATTTAGAGTTCTAACTGCATCTGTCAATATAGAAGAAAACGCAGTGAAACCTAAAAATTCAAACTCTTCCTGCAAACGAATGCTTCAACCTAGGAGAACGAAACCTGGGCATCCAAGTTTGATTGGTGTACTGCTCATTACTTGAAGTTATCATGAAGGTCGGAAAAAAAAATCTATGTTGTTTTCAGGAGACTGTAGTTTTCTGGCAGCCTACCAACGCCTTTCATTGAATGAGTTATTCGCCAGTCTCTGCTTAAGGCTACATCAAGAGGAAACAAACCTTCGAGTTAGAACGTAGAACTACTGTATTGTGTCAAGTTTCAAGAGGCTAGCACAAACCGTGTTTGATTTAGAGTTCTAACTGCATCTGTCACTATAGAAGAAAACGCAGTGAAACCTAAAAATTCAAACTGTTCCTGCAAACGAATGCTTCAACCTAGGAGAACGAAACTTGGACATAAAAGTTTGATTGGTGTACTGCTCATTACTTGAAAGTATCATGAAGTTCGGAAGAAAAAATATATGTTGTGATTTCAGGAGATGGTAGTTTTTTGAAAGCTTAACAATGCCTTTCATTGAATGTGTTATTCGCCATTCTCTGCTTAAGGCTACATCAAGAGGAAACAAACATTAGAAATAGAACGTAGAACTACTGTATTGTGTCAAGTTTCAAGAGGCTAGCACAAACCGTGTTTGATTTAGAGTTCTAACTGCATCTGTCAATATAGAAGAAAACGCAGTGAAACCTAAAAATTCAAACTCTTCCTGCAAACGGATGCTTCAACATAGGAGAACGAAACTTGGGCATCCAAGTTTGATTGGTGTACTGCTCATTACTTGAAGTTATCATGAAGGTTGGAAGAAAAAATATATGTTGTGATTTCAGGAGACTGTAGTTTTTTGGCAGCCTACCAACGCCTTTCATTGAATGAGTTATTCGCCAGTCTCTGCTTAAGGCTACATCAAGAGGAAACAAATCTTAGAGATAGAACGTAGAACTACTGTATTGTGTCAAGTTTCAAGAAGCTACCACAACCGTGTTTAATTTAGAGTTCTAACTGTATCTGTCAATATAGGAGAAAACGCAGTGAAACCTAAAAATTCAAACTGTTCCTGCAAAGGAATGCTTCAACCTAGGAGAACGAAACTTGGGCACCCAAGTTTGATTGGTGTACTGCTCATTACTTGAAGTTATCATGAAGGTCGGAAGAAAAAATATATGTTGTGATTTCAGGAGACTGTAGTTTTTTGGCAGCCTAACAATGCCTTTCATTGAATGAGTTATTCGCCAGTCTCTGCTTAAGGCTACATCAAGAGGAAACAAACCTTAGAAATAGAACGTAGAACTACTGTATTGTGTCAAGTTTCAAGAGGCTAGCACAAACCGTGTTTGATTTAGAGTTCTAACTGCATCTGTCACTATAGAAGAAAACGCAGTGAAACCTAGAAATTCAAACTCTTCCTGCAAACGAATGCTTCAACCTAGGAGAACGAAACTTGGACATCCAAGTTTGATTGGTGTACTGCTCATTACTTGAAAGTATCATGAAGTTCGGAAGAAAAAATATATGTTGTGATTTCAGGAGATGGTAGTTTTTTGGAAGCTTAACAATGACTTTCATTGAATGTGTTATTCGCCAGTCTCTGCTTAAGGCTACATCAAGAGGAAACAAATCTTAGAGTTAGAACGTAGAACTACTGTATTGTGTCAAGTTTCAAGAAGCTACCACAAACCGTGTTTTATTTAGAGTTCTAACTGCATCTGTCAATATAGGAGAAAACGCAGTGAAACCTGAAAATTCAAACTGTTTCTGCAAACGAATGCTTCAACGTAGGAGAACGAAACTTGGGCATCCAAGTTTGATTGGTGTACTGCTCATTACTTGAAGTTATCATGAAGGTCGGAAGAAAAAATATATGTTGTGATTTCAGGAGACTGTAGTTTTTTGGCAGCCTAACAATGCCTTTCATTGAATGAGTTATTCGCCAGTCTCTGCTTAAGGCTACATCAAAAGGAAACAAACCTTAGAGATAGAACGTAGAACTACTCTATTGTGTCAAGTTTCAAGAAGCTAGCACAAACCGTGTTTGATTTAGAGTTCTAACTGCATCTGTCAATATAGAAGAAAATGCAGTGAAACCTAAAAATTCAAACTGTTCCTGCAAACGAATGCTTCAACATAGGAGATCGAAACTTGGACATCCAAGTTTGATTGGTGTACTGCTCATTACTTGAAAGTATCATGAAGGTCGGAAGAAAAAATATATGTTGTGATTTCAGGAGACTGTAGTTTTTTGACAGCCTACCAACGCCTTTCATTGAATGAGTTATTCGCCAGTCTCTGGTTAAGGCTACATCAAGAGGAAACAAACCTTAGAGATAGAACGTAGAACTACTGTATTGTGACAAGTTTCAAGAAGCTACCACAAACCGTGTTTAATTTAGAGTTCTAACTGCATCTGTCAATATAGGAGAAAACGCACTGAAACCTAAAAATTCAAACTGTTCCTGCAAACGAATGCTTCAACCTAGGAGAACGAAACTTGGGCATCCAAGTTTGATTGGTGTAGTGCTCATTACTTGAAGTTCGGATGAAAAAATATACATTGAGATTTCAGGAGATGGTAGTTTTTTGGAAGCTTAACAATGCCTTTCATTGAAAGTGTTATTCGCCAGTCTCTGCTTAAGGCTACATCAAGAGGAAACAAACCTTAGGGATAGAACGTAGAACTACTTTATTGTGTCAAGTTTCAAGAAGCTACCACAAACCGTGTTTGATTTAGAGTTCTAACTGCATCAGTCAATATAGGAGAAAACGCAGTGAAACCTATAAATTCAAACTGTTCCTGCAAACGAATGCTTCAACCTAGGAGAACGAAATTTGGACATCCAAGTTTGATTGGTGTAGTGGTCATTACTTGAAAGTATCATGAAGGTCGGAAGAAAAAATATATGTTGTGATTTCAGGAGACTGTAGTTTTTTGGCAGCCTAACAATGCCTTTCATTGAATGAGTTATTCGGGAGTCTCTGCTTAAGGCTACATCAAGAGGAAACAAACCTTAGAGAGAGAACGTAGAACTACTTTATTGTGTCAAGTTTCAAGAAGCTACCACAAACCGTGTTTGATTTAGAGTTCTAACTGCATCTGTCACTATAGAAGAAAACGCAGTGAAACCTAGAAATTCAAACTCTTCCTGCAAACGAATGCTTCAACCTAGGAGAACGAAACTTGGACATCCAAGTTTGATTGGTGTACTGCTCATTACTTGAAAGTATCATGAAGTTCGGAAGAAAAAATATATGTTGTGATTTCAGGAGATGGTAGTTTTTTGGAAGCTTAACAATGACTTTCATTGAATGTGTTATTCGCCAGTCTCTGCTTAAGGCTACATCAAGAGGAAACAAACCTTAGAGTTAGAACGTAGAACTACTGTATTGTGTCAAGTTTCAAGAGTCTAGCACAAACCGTGTTTGATTTAGAGTTCTAACTGCATCTGTCACTATAGAAGAAAACGCAGTGAAACCTAGAAATTCAAACTCTTCCTGCAAACGAATGCTTCAACCTAGGAGAACGAAACTTGGACATCCAAGTTTGATTGGTGTACTGCTCATTACTTGAAAGTATCATGAAGTTCGGAAGAAAAAATATATGTTGTGATTTCAGGAGATGGTAGTTTTTTGGCAGCCTAACAATGCCTTTCATTGAATGAGTTATTCGCCAGTCTCTGCTTAAGGCTACATCAAAAGGAAAAAAAACTTAGAGATAGAACGTAGAACTACTGTATTGTGTCAAGTTTCAAGAAGCTAGCACAAACCGTGTTTGATTTAGAGTTCTAACTGCATCTGTCAATATAGAAGAAAACGCAGTGAAACCTAAAAATTCAAACTGTTCCTGCAAACGAATGCTTCAACCTAGGAGAACGAAACTTGGACATCCAAGTTTGATTGGTGTACTGCTCATTACTTGAAAGTATCATGAAGTTCGGAAAAAAAAATATATGTTGTGATTTCAGGAGATGGTAGTTTTTTGGAAGCTTAACAATGACTTTCATTGAATGTGTTATTCGCCAGTCTCTGCTTAAGGCTACATCAAGAGGAAACAAACCTTAGAGTTAGAACGTAGAACTACTGTATTGTGTCAAGTTTCAAGAGGCTAGCACAAACCGTGTTTGATTTAGAGTTCTAACTGCATCTGTCAATATAGAAGAAAACGCAGTGAAACCTAAAAATTCAATCTCTTCCTGCAAACGAATGCTTCAACCTAGGAGAACGAAACTTGGACATCCAAGTTTGATTGGTGTACTGCTCATTACTTGAAAGTATCATGAAGTTCGGAAGAAAAAATATATGTTGTGATTTCAGGAGATGGTAGTTTTTTGAAAGCTTAACAATGCCTTTCATTGAATGTGTTATTCGCCAGTCTCTGCTTAAGGCTACATCAAGAGGAAACAAACCTTAGAGTTAGAACGTAGAACTACTGTATTGTGTCAAGTTTCAAGAGGCTAGCACAAACCGTGTTTGATTTAGAGTTCTAACTGCATCTGTCACTATAGAAGAAAACGCAGTGAAACCTAAATATTCAAACTCTTCCTGCAAACGAGCTTCAACCTAGGAGAACGAAACTTGGACATCCAAGTTTGATTGGTGTACTGCTCATTACTTGAAAGTATCATGAAGTTCAGAAGAAAAAATATATGTTGTGATTTCAGGAGATGGTAGTTTTTGAAAGCTTAACAATGCCTTTCATTGAATGTGTTATTCGCCAGTCTCTGCTTAAGGCTACATCAAGAGGAAACAAACCTTAGAGTTAGAACGTAGAACTACTGTATTGTGTCAAGTTTCAAGAGGCTAGCACAAACCGTGTTTGATTTAGAGTTCTAACTGCAACTGTCAATATAGAGGAAAACGCAGTGAAACCTAAAAATTCAATCTCTTCCTGCAAACGAATGCTTCAACCTAGGAGAACGAAACTTGGACATCCAAGTTTGATTGGTGTACTGCTCATTACTTGAAAGTATCATGAAGTTCGGAAGAAAAAATATATGTTGTGATTTCAGGAGATGGTAGTTTTTTGAAAGCTTAACAATGCCTTTCATGGAATGTGTTATTCGCCAGTCTCTGCTTAAGGCTACATCAAGAGGAAACAAACCTTAGAGTTAGAACGTAGAACTACTGTATTGTGTCAAGTTTCAAGAGGCTAGCACAAACCGTGTTTGATTTAGAGTTCTAACTGCATCTGTCAATATAGAAGAAAACGCAGTGAAACCTAAAAATTCAAACTCTTCCTGCAAACGAATGCTTCAACCTAGGAGAACGAAACTTGGGCATCCAAGTTTGATTGGTGTACTGCTCATTACTTGAAGTTATCATGAAGGTCGGAAGAAAAAATATATGTTGTGATTTCAGGAGACTGTAGTTTTTTGGCAGCCTAACCATGCCTTTCATTGAATGAGTTATTCGACAGTCTCTGGTTAAGGCTACATCAAGAGGAAACAATCCTTAGAGATAGAACATAGAACTACTGTATTGTGACAAGTTTCAAGAAGCTACCACAAACCGTGTTTAATTTAGAGTTCTAACTGCATCTGTCAATATAGGAGAAAACGCAGTGAAACCTGAAAATTCAAACTGTTTCTGCAAACGAATGCTTCAACGTAGGAGAACGAAACTTGGGCATCCAAGTTTGATTGGTGTACTGCTCATTACTTGAAGTTATCATGAAGGTCGGAAGAAAAAATATATGTTGTGATTTCAGGAGACTGTAGTTTTTTGGCAGCCTAACAATGCCTTTCATTGAATGAGTTATTCGCCAGTCTCTGCTTAAGGCTACATCAAAAGGAAACAAAACTTAGAGATAGCACGTAGAACTACTGTATTGTGTCAAGTTTCAAGAAGCTAGCACAAACCGTGTTTGATTTAGAGTTCTAACTGCATCTGTCAATATAGAAGAAAACGCAGTGAAACCTAAAAATTCAAACTGTTCCTGCAAATGAATGCTTCAACATAGGAGATCAAAACTTGGACATCCAAGTTTGATTGGTGTACTGCTCATTACTTGAAAGTATCATGAAGGTCGGAAGAAAAATATATGTTGTGATTTCAGGAGACTGTAGTTTTTTGACAGCCTACCAACGCCTTTCATTGAATGAGTTATTCGCCAGTCTCTGGTTAAGGCTACATCAAGAGGAAACAAACCTTAGAGATAGAACGTAGAACTACTGTATTGTGACAAGTTTCAAGAAGCTACCACAAACCGTGTTTAATTTAGAGTTGTAACTGCATCTGTCAATATAGGAGAAAACGCAGTGAAACCTAAAAATTCAAACTGTTCCTGCAAACGAATGCTTCAACCTAGGAGAACGAAACTTGGACATCCAAGTTTGATTGGTGTACTGCTCATTACTTGAAAGTATCATGAAGTTCGGAAAAAAAATATATGTTGTGATTTCAGGAGATGGTAGTTTTTTGGAAGCTTAACAATGACTTTCATTGAATGTGTTATTCGCCAGTCTCTGCTTAAGGCTACATCAAGAGGAAACAAACCTTAGAGTTAGAACGTAGAACTACTGTATTGTGTCAAGTTTCAAGAGGCTAGCACAAACCGTGTTTGATTTAGAGTTCTAAATGCATCTGTCAATATAGAAGAAAACGCAGTGAAACCTAAAAATTCAATCTCTTCCTGCAAACGAATGCTTCAACCTAGGAGAACGAAACTTGGACATCCAAGTTTGATTGGTGTACTGCTCATTACTTGAAAGTATCATGAAGTTCGGAAGAAAAATATATGTTGTGATTTCAGGAGATGGTAGTTTTTGAAAGCTTAACAATGCCTTTCATTGAATGTGTTATTCGCCAGTCTCTGCTTAAGGCTACATCAAGAGGAAAGAAACCTTAGAGTTAGAACGTAGAACTACTGTATTGTGTCAAGTTTCAAGAGGCTAGCACAAACCGTGTTTGATTTAGAGTTCTAACTGCATCTGTCACTATAGAAGAAAACGCAGTGAAACCTAAAAATTCAAACTCTTCCTGCAAACGAATGCTTCAACCTAGGAGAACGAAACTTGGACATCCAAGTTTGATTGGTGTACTGCTCATTACTTGAAAGTATCATGAAGTTCGGAAGAAAAAATATATGTTGTGATTTCAGGAGATGGTAGTTTTTTGAAAGCTTAACAATGCCTTTCATTGAATGTGTTATTCGCCAGTCTCTGCTTAAGGCTACATCAAGAGGAAACAAACCTTAGGGTTAGAACGTAGAACTACTGTATTGTGTCAAGTTTCAAGAGGCTAGCACAAACCGTGTTTGATTTAGAGTTCTAACTGCAACTGTCAATATAGAGGAAAACGCAGTGAAACCTAAAAATTCAAACTCTTCCTGCAAACGAATGCTTCAACCTAGGAGAACGAAACTTGGGCATCCAAGTTTGATTGGTGTACTGCTCATTACTTGAAGTTATCATGAAGGTCGGAAGAAAATATATGTTGTGATTTCAGGAGACTGTAGTTTTTTGGCAGCCTACCAACGCCTTTCATTGAATGAGTTATTCGCCAGTCTCTGCTTAAGGCTACATCAAGAGGAAACAAACCTTAGAGTTAGAACGTAGAACTACTGTATTGTGTCAAGTTTCAAGAGGCTAGCACAAACCGTGTTTGATTTAGAGTTCTAACTGCATCTGTCAATATAGAAGAAAACGCAGTGAAACCTAAAAATTCAATCTCTTCCTGCAAATGAATGCTTCAACCTAGGAGAACGAAACTTGGACATCCAAGTTTGATTGGTGTACTGCTCATTACTTGAAAGTATCATGAAGTTCGGAAGAAAAAATATATGTTGTGATTTCAGGAGATGGTAGTTTTTTGAAAGCTTAACAATGCCTTTCATGGAATGTGTTATTCGCCAGTCTCTGCTTAAGGCTACATCAAGAGGAAACAAACCTTAGAGTTAGAACGTAGAACTACTGTATTGTGTCAAGTTTCAAGAGGCTAGCACAAACCGTGTTTGATTTAGAGTTCTAACTGCATCTGTCAATATAGAAGAAAACGCAGTGAAACCTAAAAATTCAAACTCTTCCTGCAAACGAATGCTTCAACCTAGGAGAACGAAACTTGGGCATCCAAGTTTGATTGGTGTACTGCTCATTACTTGAAGTTATCATGAAGGTCGGAAGAAAAAATATATGTTGTGATTTCAGGAGACTGTAGTTTTTGGCAGCCTAACAATGCCTTTCATTGATGAGTTATTCGCCAGTCTCTGGTTAAGGCTACATCAAGAGGAAACAATCCTTAGAGATAGAACGTAGAACTACTGTATTGTGACAAGTTTCAAGAAGCTACCACAAACCGTGTTTAATTTAGAGTTCTAACTGCATCTGTCAATATAGGAGAAAACGCAGTGAAACCTGAAAATTCAAACTGTTTCTGCAAACGAATGCTTCAACGTAGGAGAACAAAACTTGGGCATCCAAGTTTGATTGGTGTACTGCTCATTACTTGAAGTTATCATGAAGGTCGGAAGAAAAAATATATGTTGTGATTTCAGGAGACTGTAGTTTTTGACAGCCTACCAACGCCTTTCATTGAATGAGTTATTCGCCAGCCTCTGGTTAAGGCTACATCAAGAGGAAACAAACCTTAGAGATAGAACGTAGAACTACTGTATTGTGACAAGTTTCAAGAAGCTACCACAAACCGTGTTTAATTTAGAGTTCTAACTGCATCTGTCAATATAGGAGAAAACGCAGTGAAACCTAAAAATTCAAACTGTTCCTGCAAACGAATGCTTCAAACTAGGAGAACGAAACTTGGACATCCAAGTTTGATTGGTGTACTGCTCATTACTTGAAAGTATCATGAAGTTCGGAAGAAAAAATATATGTTGTGATTTCAGGAGATGGTAGTTTTTTGGAAGCTTAACAATGACTTTCATTGAATGTGTTATTCGCCAGTCTCTGCTTAAGGCTACATCAAGAGGAAACAAACCTTAGAGTTAGAACGTAGAACTACTGTATTGTGTCAAGTTTCAAGAGGCTAGCACAAACCGTGTTTGATTTAGAGTTCTAACTGCATCTGTCAATATAGAAGAAAACGCAGTGAAACCTAAAAATTCAATCTCTTCCTGCAAACGAATGCTTCAACCTAGGAGAACGAAACTTGGACATCCAAGTTTGATTGGTGTACTGCTCATTACTTGAAAGTATCATGAAGTTCGGAAGAAAAAATATATGTTGTGATTTCAGGAGATGGTAGTTTTTGAAAGCTTAACAATGCCTTTCATTGAATGTGTTATTCGCCAGTCTCTGCTTAAGGCTACATCAAGAGGAAAGAAACCTTAGAGTTAGAACGTAGAACTACTGTATTGTGTCCAGTTTCAAGAGGCTAGCACAAACCGTGTTTGATTTAGAGTTCTAACTGCATCTGTCACTATAGAAGAAAACGCAGTGAAACCTAAAAATTCAAACTCTTCCTGCAAACGAATGCTTCAACCTAGGAGAACGAAACTTGGACATCCAAGTTTGATTGGTGTACTGCTCATTACTTGAAAGTATCATGAAGTTCAGAAGAAAAAATATATGTTGTGATTTCAGGAGATGGTAGTTTTTTGAAAGCTTAACAATGCCTTTCATTGAATGTGTTATTCGCCAGTCTCTGCTTAAGGCTACATCAAGAGGAAACAAACCTTAGAGTTAGAACGTAGAACTACTGTATTGTGTCAAGTTTCAAGAGGCTAGCACAAACCGTGTTTGATTTAGA
Organism: Callospermophilus lateralis; assembly: GCF_048772815.1. Classification (NCBI taxonomy): domain Eukaryota; kingdom Metazoa; phylum Chordata; class Mammalia; order Rodentia; family Sciuridae; genus Callospermophilus; species Callospermophilus lateralis. The sequence continues at coordinate 78,827 of NW_027514264.1, forward strand.
GTTCTAACTGCAACTGTCAATATAGAGGAAAACGCAGTGAAACCTAAAAATTCAAACTCTTCCTGCAAACGAATGCTTCAACCTAGGAGAACGAAACTTGGGCATCCAAGTTTGATTGGTGTACTGCTCATTACTTGAAGTTATCATGAAGGTCGGAAGAAAAAATATATGTTGTGATTTCAGGAGACTGTAGTTTTTTGGCAGCCTACCAACGTTTTTCATTGAATGAGTTATTCGTCAGTCTCTGCTTAAGGCTACATCAAGAGGAAACAAACCTTAGAGTTAGAACGTAGAACTACTGTATTGTGTCAAGTTTCAAGAGGCTAGCACAAACCGTGTTTGATTTAGAGTTCTAACTGCATCTGTCACTATAGAAGAAAACGCAGTGAAACCTAAAAATTCAAACTCTTCCTGCAAACGAATGCTTCAACCTAGGAGAACGAAACTTGGACATCCAAGTTTGATTGGTGTACTGCTCATTACTTGAAAGTATCATGAAGTTCGGAAGAAAAAATATATGTTGTGATTTCAGGAGATGGTAGTTTTTTGAAAGCTTAACAATGCCTTTCATGGAATGTGTTATTCGCCAGTCTCTGCTTAAGGCTACATCAAGAGGAAACAAACCTTAGAGTTAGAACGTAGAACTACTGTATTGTGTCAAGTTTCAAGAGGCTATCACAACCGTGTTTGATTTAGAGTTCTAACTGCATCTGTCAATATAGAAGAAAACGCAGTGAAACCTAAAAATTCAAACTCTTCCTGCAAACGAATGCTTCAACCTAGGAGAACGAAACTTGGGCATCCAAGTTTCATTGGTGTACTGCTCATTACTTGAAGTTATCATGAAGGTCGGAAGAAAAAATATATGTTGTGATTTCAGGAGACTGTAGTTTTTTGGCAGCCTACCAACGCCTTTCATTTAATGAGTTATTCGCCAGTCTCTGCTTAAGGCTACATCAAGAGGAAACAAACCTTAGAGTTAGAACGTAGAACTACTGTATTGTGTCAAGTTTCAAGAGGCTAGCACAAACCGTATTTGATTTAGAGTTCTAACTGCATCTGTCAATATAGAAGAAAACGCAGTGAAACCTAAAAATTCAATCTCTTCCTGCAAACGAATGCTTCAACCTAGGAGAACGAAACTTGGACATCCAAGTTTGATTGGTGTACTGCTCATTACTTGAAAGTATCATGAAGTTCGGAAGAAAAAATATATGTTGTGATTTCAGGAGATGGTAGTTTTTTGAAAGCTTAACAATGCCTTTCATGGAATGTGTTATTCGCCAGTCTCTGCTTAAGGCTACATCAAGAGGAAACAAACCTTAGAGTTAGAACGTAGAACTACTGTATTGTGTCAAGTTTCAAGAGGCTAGCACAAACCGTGTTTGATTTAGAGTTCTAACTGCATCTGTCAATATAGAAGAAAACGCAGTGAAACCTAAAAATTCAAACTCTTCCTGCAAACGAATGCTTCAACCTAGGAGAACGAAACTTGGGCATCCAAGTTTGATTGGTGTACTGCTCATTACTTGAAGTTATCATGAAGGTCGGAAGAAAAAATATATGTTGTGATTTCAGGAGACTGTAGTTTTTTGGCAGCCTAACAATGCCTTTCATTGAATGAGTTATTCGCCAGTCTCTGGTTAAGGCTACATCAAGAGGAAACAATCCTTAGAGATAGAACGTAGAACTACTGTATTGTGACAAGTTTCAAGAAGCTACCACAAACCGTGTTTAATTTAGAGTTCTAACTGCATCTGTCAATATAGGAGAAAACGCAGTGAAACCTGAAAATTCAAACTGTTTCTGCAAACGAATGCTTCAACGTAGGAGAACGAAACTTGGGCATCCAAGTTTGATTGGTGTACTGCTCATTACTTGAAGTTATCATGAAGGTCGGAAGAAAAAATATATGTTGTGATTTCAGGAGACTGTAGTTTTTTGGCAGCCTAACAATGCCTTTCATTGAATGAGTTATTCGCCAGTCTCTGCTTAAGGCTACATCAAAAGGAAACAAAACTTAGAGATAGAACGTAGAACTACTGTATTGTGTCAAGTTTCAAGAAGCTAGCACAAAACCGTGTTTGATTTAGAGTTCTAACTGCATCTGTCAATATAGAAGAAAACGCAGTGAAACCTAAAAATTCAAACTGTTCCTGCAAACGAATGCTTCAACATAGGAGATCAAAACTTGGACATCCAAGTTTGATTGGTGTACTGCTCATTACTTGAAAGTATCATGAAGGTCGGAAGAAAAAACTATATGTTGTGATTTCAGGAGACTGTAGTTTTTGACAGCCTACCAACGCCTTTCATTGAATGAGTTATTCGCCAGTCTCTGGTTAAGGCTACATCAAGAGGAAACAAACCTTAGAGATAGAACGTAGAACTACTGTATTGTGACAAGTTTCAAGAAGCTACCACAAACCGTGTTTAATTTAGAGTTCTAACTGCATCTGTCAATATAGGAGAAAACGCAGTGAAACCTAAAAATTCAAACTGTTCCTGCAAACGAATGCTTCAACCTAGGAGAACGAAACTTGGACATCCAAGTTTGATTGGTGTACTGCTCATTACTTGAAAGTATCATGAAGTTCGGAAGAAAAAATATATGTTGTGATTTCAGGAGATGGTAGTTTTTTGAAAGCTTAACAATGCCTTTCATTGAATGTGTTATTCGCCAGTCTCTGCTTAAGGCTACATCAAGAGGAAACAAACCTTAGAGTTAGAACGTAGAACTACTGTATTGTGTCAAGTTTCAAGAGGCTAGCACAAACCGTGTTTGATTTAGAGTTCTAACTGCATCTGTCACTATAGAAGAAAACGCAGTGAAACCTAAAAATTCAAACTCTTCCTGCAAACGAATGCTTCAACCTAGGAGAACGAAACTTGGACATCCAAGTTTGATTGGTGTACTGCTCATTACTTGAAAGTATCATGAAGTTCGGAAGAAAAAATATATGTTGTGATTTCAGGAGATGGTAGTTTTTTGAAAGCTTAACAATGCCTTTCATGGAATGTGTTATTCGCCAGTCTCTGCTTAAGGCTACATCAAGAGGAAACAAACCTTAGAGTTAGAACGTAGAACTACTGTATTGTGTCAAGTTTCAAGAGGCTAGCACAAACCGTGTTTGATTTAGAGTTCTAACTGCATCTGTCAATATAGAAGAAAACGCAGTGAAACCTAAAAATTCAAACTCTTCCTGCAAACGAATGCTTCAACCTAGGAGAACGAAACTTGGGCATCCAAGTTTGATTGGTGTACTGCTCATTACTTGAAGTTATCATGAAGGTCGGAAGAAAAAATATATGTTGTGATTTCAGGAGACTGTAGTTTTTTGGCAGCCTAACAATGCCTTTCATTGAATGAGTTATTCGCCAGTCTCTGGTTAAGGCTACATCAAGAGGAAACAATCCTTAGAGATAGAACGTAGAACTACTGTATTGTGACAAGTTTCAAGAAGCTACCACAAACCGTGTTTAATTTAGAGTTCTAACTGCATCTGTCAATATAGGAGAAAACGCACTGAAACCTAAAAATTCAAACTGTTCCTGCAAACGAATACTTCAACCTAGGAGAACGAAACTTGGGCATCCAAGTTTGATTGGTGTACTGCTCATTACTTGAAGTTATCATGAAGGTCGGATGAAAAATATACATTGAGATTTCAGGAGATGGTAGTTTTTTGGAAGCTTAACAATGCCTTTCATTGAAAGTGTTATTCGCCAGTCTCTGCTTAAGGCTACATCAAGAGGAAACAAACCTTAGGGATAGAACGTAGAACTACTTTATTGTGTCAAGTTTCAAGAAGCTACCACAAACCGTGTTTGATTTAGAGTTCTAACTGCATCAGTCAATATAGGAGAAAACGCAGTGAAACCTATAAATTCAATCTCTTCCTGCAAACGAATGCTTCAACCTAGGAGAACGAAACTTGGACATCCAAGTTTGATTGGTGTAGTGGTCATTACTTGAAAGTATCATGAAGGTCGGAAGAAAAAATATATGTTGTGATTTCAGGAGACTGTAGTTTTTTGGCAGCCTAACAATGCCTTTCATTGAATGAGTTATTCGCCAGTCTCTGCTTAAGGCTACATCAAGAGGAAACAAACCTTCGAGTTAGAACGTAGAACTACTGTATTGTGTCAAGTTTCAAGAGGCTAGCACAAACCGTGTTTGATTTAGAGTTCTAACTGCATCTGTCACTATAGAAGAAAACGCAGTGAAACCTAAAAATTCAAACTCTTCCTGCAAACGAATGCTTCAACCTAGGAGAACGAAACTTGGACATCCAAGTTTGATTGGTGTACTGCTCATTACTTGAAAGTATCATGAAGTTCAGAAGAAAAAATATATGTTGTGATTTCAGGAGATGGTAGTTTTTTGAAAGCTTAACAATGCCTTTCATTGAATTTGTTATTCGCCAGTCTCTGCTTAAGGCTACATCAAGAGGAAACAAACCTTAGAGTTAGAACGTAGAACTACTGTATTGTGTCAAGTTTCAAGAGGCTAGCACAAACCGTGTTTGATTTAGAGTTCTAACTGCAACTGTCAATATAGAGGAAAACGCAGTGAAACCTAAAAATTCAAACTCTTCCTGCAAACGAATGCTTCAACCTAGGAGAACGAAACTTGGGCATCCAAGTTTGATTGGTGTACTGCTCATTACTTGAAGTTATCATGAAGGTCGGAAGAAAAATATATGTTGTGATTTCAGGAGACTGTAGTTTTTTGGCAGCCTACCAACGCCTTTCATTGAATGAGTTATTCGCCAGTCTCTGCTTAAGGCTACATCAAGAGGAAACAAACCTTAGAGTTAGAACGTAGAACTACTGTATTGTGTCAAGTTTCAAGAGGCTAGCACAAACCGTGTTTGATTTAGAGTTCTAACTGCATCTGTCAATATAGAAGAAAACGCAGTGAAACCTAAAAATTCAATCTCTTCCTGCAAACGAATGCTTCAACCTAGGAGAACGAAACTTGGACATCCAAGTTTGATTTTTGTACTGCTCATTACTTGAAAGTATCATGAAGTTCGGAAGAAAAAATATATGTTGTGATTTCAGGAGATGGTAGTTTTTTGAAAGCTTAACAATGCCTTTCATGGAATGTGTTATTCGCCAGTCTCTGCTTAAGGCTACATCAAGAGGAAACAAACCTGAGAGTTAGAACGTAGAACTACTGTATTGTGTCAAGTTTCAAGAGGCTAGCACAAACCGTGTTTGATTTAGAGTTTCTAACTGCATCTGTCAATATAGAAGAAAACGCAGTGAAACCTAAAAATTCAAACTCTTCCTGCAAA
>NW_027514265.1:0-84046 GCF_048772815.1 Callospermophilus lateralis
GTGAAAGTTGGGCAGCTAAGTGGACTTAGTGAACTGATCATTACCACAGAGATCATCAAGGTCGGATGAAAAAAAATTTGCCGAGTATTCAGAAAACCAGTAGTATTTTGGAAGCTTGGAACACCTTTCCAATGAATGTGTTTTACACAATCTTTGCTTGTGTCTATTTAAAGAGGAAACAATCTACAAAGGCAGAACTTAGAACTACTTTATTTTGTCAAGTTTCATGGAGCTAGCACAAACCGTGTTTGATTTAGACTTAAAAAACACATCTATCTGTATAGGATGAAATAGAGTGAAACCTAAAAATTCAAACTGTTACTGGTAACGAACGCTTCATCCTAGAAGAGTGAAAATTGGGCAGCTATGTGGACTTAGTGAACTGATCATTACCACAGAGATCATCAAGGTCGGATGAAAAAAAATTTGCCGAGTATTCCGAAAACCATTAGTATTTTGGAAGCTTGGCACACCTTTCCAATGAAGGTGTTTTACACAGTGTTTGCTTGTGGCTATTTCAAGAGGAAACAAACCACAAAGACAGAACTTAGAACTACTTTATTTTGTCAAGTTTCAAGGAGCTAGCACAAACCGTGTTTGATTTAGACTTAAAAAACACATCTATCTGTATAGGAGGAAATAGAGTGAAACCTAAAATTTCAAACTGTTACTGGTAACGAACGCTTCATCCTAGAAGAGTGAAAATTGGGCAGCTAAGTGGACTTAGTGAACTGATCATTACCACAGAGATCATCAAGGTCGGATGAAAAAAAATTTGCCGAGTATTCCGAAAACAAGTAGTTTTTGGGAAGCTTGGCACACCTTTCCAATGAATGTGTTTTACGCAGTCTTTGCTTGTGCCTATTTCAAGAGGAAACAAACCACAAAGACAGAACTTAGAACTACTTTATTTTTTCATGTTTCAAGGAGCTAACACAAACCGTGTTTGATTTAGACTTCCAAATACATCTATATATATATGAGGAAATAGAGTGAAACCTAAAAACTCAAATGTTACTGGTAACAAACGCATCATCCTAGAAGAGTGAATATTGGGCAGCTAAGTGGACTAAGTAAACTGATCATTACCACAGAGATCATCAAGGTCGGATGAAAAAAAATTTTGCCGAGTATTCAGAAAACCAGTAGTTTTTTGGAAGCTTGGCACACCTTTCCAATGAACGTGTTTTACGCAGTCATTGCTTGTGGCTATTTCAAGAGGAAACAAACCACAAAGACAGAACTTAGAACTACTTTATTTTGTCAAGTTTCAAGGAGCTAGCAAAAACCGTGTTTGATTTAGACTTAAAAAACACATCTATCTGTATAGGAGGAAATAGAGTGAAACCTAAAAATTCAAATTGTTACTGGTAACGAACGCTTCATCCTAGAAGAGTGAAAATTGGGCAGGTAAGTGGACTTAGTGAACTGATCATTACCACAGAGATCATCAAGGTCGGATGAAAAGGAATTTGCCGAGTATTCAGAAAACCAGTAGTATTTTGGAAGCTTGGAACACCTTTCCAATAAAGGTGTTTTACGCAGTCTTTGCTTGTGGCTATTTCAAGAGGAAACAAACCACAAAGACAGAACTTAGAACTACTTTATTTTGTCAAGTTTCAATGAGCTAGCACAAACCGTGTTTGATTTAGACTTCCAAACACATCTATATATATAGGAGGAAATAGAGTGAAACCTAAAAACTCAAACTGTTACTGGTAACGAATGCTTCATCCTAGAAGAGTGAATATTGGGCAGCTAAGTGGACTAAGTAAATTGATCATTACCACAGAGATCATCAAGGTCGGATGAAAAAAAAATTTTGCCGAGTATTCAGAAAACCAGTAGTTTTTTGGAAGCTTGGCACACCTTTCCAATGAGGTGTGTTATGCAGTCTTTGCTTGTGGCTATTTCAAGAGGAAACAAACCACAAAGACAGAACTTAGAACTACTTTATTTTGTCAAGTTTCAAGGAGCTAGCACAAACCGTGTTTGATTTAGACTTAAAAAACACATCTATCTGTATAGGAGGAAATAGAGTGAAACCTAAAAATTCAAACTGTTACTGGTAACGAACGCTTCATCCTAGAAGAGTGAAAATTGGGAAGCTAAGAGGACTTAGTGAACTGATCATTACCACAGAGATCATCAAGGTCGGATGAAAAAAATTTGCCGAGTATTCAGAAAACCAGTAGTATTTTGGAAGCTTGGAACACCTTTCCAATAAAGGTGTTTTACGCAGTCTTTGCTTGTGGCTATTTCAAGAGGAAACAAACCACGAAGACAGAACTTAGAACTACTTTATTTTGTCAAGTTTCAAGGAGCTAGCACAAACCGTGTTTGATTTAGACTTAAAAAACACATCTATCTGTATAGGAGGAAATAGAGTGAAACCTAAAAATTCAAACTGTTACTGGTAACGAACGCTTCATCCTAGAAGAGTGAAAATTGGGAAGCTAAGAGGACTTAGTGAACTGATCATTACCACAGAGATCATCAAGGTCGGATGAAAAAAAATTTGCCGAGTATTCAGAAAACCAGTAGTATTTTGGAAGCTTGGAAAACCTTTCCAATGAATGTGTTTTACACAGTCTTTGCTTGTGGCTATTTCAAGAGGAAACAAACCACAAAGACAGAACTTAGAACTACTTTATTTTGTCAAGTTTCAAGGAGCTAGCACAAACCGTGTTTGATTTAGACTTAAAAAACACATCTATCTGTATAGGAGGAAATAGAGTGAAACCTAAAAATTCAAACTGTTACTGGTAACGAACGCTTCATCCTACAAGAGTGAAAATTGGGTAGCTAAGTGGACTTAGTGAACTGATCATTACCACAGAGATCATAAAGGTCGGATGAAAATAAATTTGCCGAGTATTCCCAAAACCAGTAGTATTTTGGAAGCTTGGAACACCTTTCCAATAAAGGTGTTTTACGCAGTGTTTGCTTGTGGCTATTTCAAGAGGAAACAAACCACAAAGACACAACTTAGAACTACTTTATTTTGTCAAGTTTCAAGGAGCTAGCACAAACCGTGTTTGATTTAGACTTAAAAAACACATCTATCTGTATAGGAGGAAATAGAGTGAAACCTAAAAATTCATACTGTTACTGGTAACAAACGCTTCATCCTAGAAGAGTGAAAGTTGGGCAGCTAAGTGGACTTAGTGAACTGATCATTACCACAGAGATCATCAAGGTCGGATTTAAAAAAATTTGCCGAGTATTCAGAAAACCAGTAGTATTTTGGAAGCTTGGAACACCTTTCCAATGAATGTGTTTTACACAGTCTTTGCTTGTGGCTATTTCAAGAGGAAACAAACCACAAAGACAGAACTTAGAACTACTTTATTTTTTCAAGTTTCAAGGAGCTAGCACAAACCGTGTTTGATTTAGACTTAAAAAACACATCTATCTGTATAGGAGGAAATAGAGTGAAACCTAAAAATTCAAACTGTTACTGGTAACGAACGCTTCATCCTAGAAGAGTGAAAATTGGGCAGCTAAGTGGACTTAGTGAACTGATCATTACCACAGAGATCATCAAGGTCGGATGAAAAAAAATTTGCCGAGTATTCAGAAAACCAGTAGTATTTTGGAAGCTTGGCACACCTTTTAAATGAAGGTGTTTTACGCAGTGTTTGCTTGTGGCTATTTAGAGAGGAAACAAACCACAAAGACAGAACTTAGAACTACTTTATTTTGTCAAGTTTCAAGGAGCTAGCACAAACCGTGTTTGATTTAGACTTAAAAAACACATCTATCTGTATAGGAGGAAATAGAGTGAAACCTAAAAATTCAAACTGTTACTGGTAACGAACGCTTCATCCTAGAAGAGTGAAAATTGGGCAGCTAAGTGGACTTAGTGAACTGATCATTACCACACAGATCATCAAGGTCGGATGAAAAAAAATTTGCCGAGTATGCCGAAAACCAGTAGTTTTTTGGAAGCTTGGCACACCTTTCCAATGAATGTGTTTTACGCAGTCTTTGCTTGTGCCTATTTCAAGAGGAAACAAACCACAAAGACAGAACTTAGAACTACTTTATTTTGTCAAGTTTCAAGGAGCTAGCACAAACCGTGTTTGATTTAGACTTCCAAATACATCTATATATATAGGAGGAAATAGAGTGAAACCTAAAACTCAAACTGTTACTTGTAACGAACGCTTCATCCTAGAAGAGTGAATATTGGGCAGCTAAGTGGACTTAGTGAACTGATCATTACCACAGAGATCATCAAGGTCGGATGAAAAAAAATTTGCCGAGTATTCAGAAAACCAGTAGTATTTTGGAAGCTTTTAACACCTTTCCAATAAAGGTGTTTTACGCAGTGTTTGCTTGTGGCTATTTCAAGAGGAAACAAACCACAAAGACAGAACTTAGAACTACTTTATTTTGTCAAGTTTCAAGGAGCTAGCACAAACCGTGTTTGATTTAGACTTAAAAAACACATCTATCTGTATAGGAGGAAATAGAGTGAAACCTAGAAATTCAAACTGTTACTGGTAACGAACGCTTCATCCTAGAAGAGTGAAAATTGGGCAGCTAAGTGGACTTAGTGAACTGATCATTACCACAGAGATCATCAAGGTCGGATGAAAAAAAATTTGCCGAGTATTCCGAAAACCAGTAGTATTTTGGAAGCTTGGCACACCTTTCCAATGAATGTGTTTTACGCAGTCTTTGCTTGTGCCTATTTCAAGAGGAAACAAACCACAAAGACAGAACTTAGAACTACTTTATTTTGTCAAGTTTCAAGAGCTAGCACAAACCGTGTTTGATTTAGACTTAAAAAACACATCTATCTGTATAGGAGGAAATAGAGTGAAACCTAAAAACTCAAACTGTTACTGGTAACGAACGCTTCATCCTAGAAGAGTGAAAGTTGGGCAGCTAAGTGGACTTAGTGAACTGATCATTACCACAGAGATCATCAAGGTCGGATGAAAAAAAATTTGCCGAGTATTCAGAAAACCAGTAGTATTTTGGAAGCTTGGAACACCTTTCCAATGAATGTGTTTTACGCAGTGTTTGCTTGTGGCTATTTCAAGAGGAAACAAACCACAAAGACAGAACTTAGAACGACTTTATTTTGTCAAGTTTCAAGGAGCTAGCACAAACCGTGTTTGATTTAGACTTAAAAAACACATCTATCTGTATAGGAGGAAATAGAGTGAAACCTAAAAATTCAAACTGTTACTGGTAACGAACGCTTCATCCTAGAAGAGTAAAAGTTGGGCAGCTAAGTGGACTTAGTGAACTGATCATTACCACAGAGATCATCAAGGTCGGATGAAAAAAAATTTGCCGAGTATTCAGAAAACCAGTAGTTTTTTGGAAGCTTGGCACACCTTTCCAATGAATGTGTTTTACGCAGTCTTTGCTTGTGCCTATTTCAAGAGGAAACAAACCACAAAGACAGAACTTAGAACTACATTATTTTGTCAAGTTTCAAGGAGCTAGCACAAACCGTGTTTGATTTAGACTTCCAAACACATCTATATATATAGGAGGAAATAGAGTGAAACCTAAAAACTCAAACTGTTACTGGTAACGAACGCTTCATCCTAGAAGAGTGAATATTGGGCAGCTAAGTGGACTAAGTAAACTGATCATTACCACAGAGATCATCAAGGTCGGATTTAAAAAAATTTGCCGAGTATTCCGAAAACCAGTAGTTTTTTGGAAGATTGGCACACCTTTCCAATGAATGTGTTTTACGCAGTCTTTGCTTGTGCCTATTTCAAGAGGAAACAAACCACAAAGACAGAACTTAGAACTACTTTATTTTGTCAAGTTTCAAGGAGCTAGCACAAACCGTGTTTGATTTAGACTTCCAAACACATCTATATATATAGGAGGAAATAGAGTGAAACCTAAAAACTCAAACTGTTACTGGTAACGAACGCTTCATCCTAGAAGAGTGAATATTGGGCAGCTAAGTGGACTAAGTAAACTGATCATTACCACAGAGATCATCAAGGTCGCATAAAAAAAATTATGCCGAGTATTCAGAAAACCAGTAGTTTTTTGGAAGCTTGGCACACCTTTCCAATGAAGGTGTTTTACGCAGTCTTTGCTTGTGGCTATTTCAAGAGGAAACAAACCACAAAGACAGATCTTAGAACTACTTTATTTTGTCAAGTTTCAAGGAGCTAGCACAAACCGTGTTTGATTTAGATTTAAAAAACATATCTATCTGTATAGGAGGAAATAGAGTGAAACCTAAAAATTCAAACTGTTACTGGTAACGAACGCTTCATCCTAGAAGAGTGAAAATTGGGCAGCTAAGTGGACTTAGTGAACTGATCATTACCAGAGAGATCATCAAGGTCGGATGAAAAAAATTTGCCGAGTATTCAGAAAACCAGTAGTATTTTGGAAGCTTGGAACACCTTTCCAATAAAGGTGTTTTACGCAGTCTTTGCTTGTGGCTATTTCAAGAGGAAACAAACCACAAAGACAGAACTTAGAACTACTTTATTTTGACAAGTTTCAAGGAGCTAGCACAAACCGTGTTTGATTTAGACTTAAAAAACACATCTATCTGTATAGGAGGAAATAGAGTGAAACCTAAAAATTCAAACTGTTACTGGTAACGAACGCTTCATCCTAGAAGAGAGAAAGTTGGGCAGCTAAGTGGACTTAGTGAACTGATCATTACCACAGAGATCATCAAGGTCGGATGAAAAAAAATTTGCCGAGTATTCAGAAAACCAGTAGTATTTTGGAAGCTTGGAACACCTTTCCAATGAATGTGTTTTACGCAGTCTTTGCTTGTGGCTATTTCAAGAGGAAACAAACCACAAAGACAGAACTTAGAACTACTTTATTTTGTCAAGTTTCAAGGAGCTAGCACAAACCGTGTTTGATTTAGACTTAAAAAACACATCTATCTGTATAGGAGGAAATAGAGTGAAACCTCAAAATTCAAACTGTTACTGGTAACGAACGCTTCATCCTAGAAGAGTGAAAGTTGGGCAGCTAAGTGGACTTAGTGAACTGATCATTACCACAGAGATCATCAAGGTCGGATGAAAAAAAATTTGCCGAGTATTCAGAAAACCAGTAGTATTTTGGAAGCTTGGCACACCTTTCCAATGAATGTGTTTTACGCAGTGTTTGCTTGTGGCTATTTCAAGAGGAAACAAACCACAAAGACAGAACTTAGAACTACTTTATTTTGTCAAGTTTCAAGGAGCTAGCACAAACCGTGTTTGATTTAGACTTAAAAAACACATCTATCTGTATAGGAGGAAATAGAGTGAAACCTCAAAATTCAAACTGTTACTGGTAACGAACGCTTCATCCTAGAAGAGTGAATATTGGGCAGCTAAGTGGACTTAGTGAACTGATCATTACCACAGAGATCATCAAGTTCGGATGAAAAAAAATTTGCCGAGTATTCAGAAAACCAGTAGTATTTTGGAAGGTTGGAACACCTTTCCAATAAAGGTGTTTTACGCAGTCTTTGCTTGTGGCTATTTCAAGAGGAAACAAACCACAAAGACAGAACTTAGAACTACTTTATTTTGTCAAGTTTCAAGGAGCTAGCACAAACCATGTTTGATTTAGACTTAAAAAACACATCCCTCTGTATAGGAGGAAATAGAGTGAAACCTAAAAATTCAAACTGTTACTGGTAACGAACGCTTCATCCTAGAAGAGTGAAAGTTGGGCAGCTAAGTGGACTTAGTGAACTGATCATTACCACAGAGATCATCAAGGTCGGATGAAAAAAATTTGCCGAGTATTCAGAAAACCAGTAGTATTTTGGAAGCTTGGAACACCTTTCCAATGAATGTGTTTTACGCAGTCTTTGCTTGTGGCTATTTCAAGAGGAAACAAACCACAAAGACAGAACTTAGAACTACTTTTTTTTGTCAAGTTTCAAGGAGCTAGCACAAACCGTGTTTGATTTAGACTTAAAAAACACATCTATCTGTATAGGAGGAAATAGAGTGAAACCTAAAAATTCAAACTGTTACTGGTAACGAACGCTTCATTTTAGAAGAGTGAAAATTCGGCAGGTATGTGGACTTAGTGAACTGATCATTACCACAGAGATCATCAAGGTCGGATGAAAAAAAATTTGCCGAGTATTCAGAAAACCAGTAGTATTTTGGAAGCTTGGAACACCTTTCCAATAAAGGTGTTTTACGCAGTCTTTGCTTTTGGCTATTTCAAGAGGAAACAAACCACAAAGACAGAACTTAGAACTACTTTATTTTGTCAAGTTTCAAGGAGCTAGCACAAACCGTGTTTGATTTAGACTTAAAAAACACATCTATCTGTATAGGAGGAAATAGAGTGAAACCTAAAAATTCAAACTGTTACTGGTAACGAACGCTTCATCCTAGAAGAGTGAAAATTGGGCAGCTAAGTGGACTTAGTGAACTGATCATTACCACAGAGATCATCAAGGTCGGATGAAAAAAAATTTGCCGAGTATTCAGAAAACCAGTAGTATTTTGGAAGCTTGGAACACCTTTCCAATAAAGGTGTTTTACGCAGTGTTTGCTTGTGGCTATTTCAAGAGGAAACAAACCACAAAGACAGAACTTAGAACTACTTTATTTTGTCAAGTTTCATGGAGCTAGCACAAACCGTGTTTGATTTAGACTTAAAAAACTCATCTATCTGTATAGGAGGAAATAGAGTGAAACCTAAAAACTCAAACTGTTACTGGTAACGAACGCTTCATCCTAGAAGAGTGAATATTGGGCAGCTAAGTGGACTAAGTAAACTGATCATTACCACAGAGATCATCAAGGTCGGATTTAAAAAAATTTGCCGAGTATTCCGAAAACCAGTAGTTTTTTGGAAGATTGGCACACCTTTCCAATGAATGTGTTTTACGCAGTCTTTGCTTGTGCCTATTTCAAGAGGAAACAAACCACAAAGACAGAACTTAGAACTACTTTATTTTGTCAAGTTTCAAGGAGCTAGCACAAACCGTGTTTGATTTAGACTTCCAAACACATCTATATATATAGGAGGAAATAGAGTGAAACCTAAAAACTCAAACTGTTACTGGTAACGAACGCTTCATCCTAGAAGAGTGAATATTGGGCAGCTAAGTGGACTAAGTAAACTGATCATTACCACAGAGATCATCAAGGTCGCATAAAAAAAATTATGCCGAGTATTCAGAAAACCAGTAGTTTTTTGGAAGCTTGGCACACCTTTCCAATGAAGGTGTTTTACGCAGTCTTTGCTTGTGGCTATTTCAAGAGGAAACAAACCACAAAGACAGATCTTAGAACTACTTTATTTTGTCAAGTTTCAAGGAGCTAGCACAAACCGTGTTTGATTTAGACTTAAAAAACATATCTATCTGTATAGGAGGAAATAGAGTGAAACCTAAAAATTCAAACTGTTACTGGTAACGAACGCTTCATCCTAGAAGAGTGAAAATTGGGCAGCTAAGTGGACTTAGTGAACTGATCATTACCAGAGAGATCATCAAGGTCAGATGAAAAAAATTTGCCGAGTATTCAGAAAACCAGTAGTATTTTGGAAGCTTGGAACACCTTTCCAATAAAGGTGTTTTACTCAGTCTTTGCTTGTGGCTATTTCAAGAGGAAACAAACCACAAAGACAGAACTTAGAACTACTTTATTTTGACAAGTTTCAAGGAGCTAGCACAAACCGTGTTTGATTTAGACTTAAAAAACACATCTATCTGTATAGGAGGAAATAGAGTGAAACCTAAAAATTCAAACTGTTACTGGTAACGAACGCTTCATCCTAGAAGAGTGAAAGTTGGGCAGCTAAGTGGACTTAGTGAACTGATCATTACCACAGAGATCATCAAGGTCGGATGAAAAAAAATTTGCCGAGTATTCAGAAAACCAGTAGTATTTTGGAAGCTTGGAACACCTTTCCAATGAATGTGTTTTACGCAGTCTTTGCTTGTGGCTATTTCAAGAGGAAACAAACCACAAAGACAGAACTTAGAACTACTTTATTTTGTCAAGTTTCAAGGAGCTAGCACAAACCGTGTTTGATTTAGACTTAAAAAACACATCTATCTGTATAGGAGGAAATAGAGTGAAACCTAAAAATTCAAACTGTTACTGGTAACGAACGCTTCATCCTAGAAGAGTGAAAGTTGGGCAGCTAAGTGGACTTAGTGAACTGATCATTACCACAGAGATCATCAAGGTCGGATGAAAAAAAATTTGCCGAGTATTCAGAAAACCAGTAGTATTTTGGAAGCTTGGCACACCTTTCCAATGAATGTGTTTTACGCAGTGTTTGCTTGTGGCTATTTCAAGAGGAAACAAACCACAAAGACAGAACTTAGAACTACTTTATTTTGTCACGTTTCAAGGAGCTAGCACAAACCGTGTTTGATTTAGACTTAAAAAACACATCTATCTGTATAGGAGGAAATAGAGTGAAACCTCAAAATTCAAACTGTTACTGGTAACGAACGCTTCATCCTAGAAGAGTGAATATTGGGCAGCTAAGTGGACTTAGTGAACTGATCATTACCACAGAGATCATCAAGTTCGGATGAAAAAAAATTTGCCGAGTATTCAGAAAACCAGTAGTATTTTGGAAGGTTGGAACACCTTTCCAAAAAAGGTGTTTTACGCAGTCTTTGCTTGTGGCTATTTCAAGAGGAAACAAACCACAAAGACAGAACTTAGAACTACTTTATTTTGTCAAGTTTCAAGGAGCTAGCACAAACCATGTTTGATTTAGACTTAAAAAACACATCCCTCTGTATAGGAGGAAATAGAGTGAAACCTAAAAATTCAAACTGTTACTGGTAACGAACGCTTCATCCTAGAAGAGTGAAAGTTGGGCAGCTAAGTGGACTTAGTGAACTGATCATTACCACAGAGATCATCAAGGTCGGATGAAAAAAATTTGCCGAGTATTCCGAAAACCAGTAGTTTTTTGGAAGATTGGCACACCTTTCCAATGAATGTGTTTTACGCAGTCTTTGCTTGTGCCTATTTCAAGAGGAAACAAACCACAAAGACAGAACTTAGAACTACTTTATTTTGTCAAGTTTCAAGGAGCTAGCACAAACCGTGTTTGATTTAGACTTCCAAACACATCTATATATATAGGAGGAAATAGAGTGAAACCTAAAAACTCAAACTGTTACTGGTAACGAACGCTTCATCCTAGAAGAGTGAATATTGGGCAGCTAAGTGGACTAAGTAAACTGATCATTACCACAGAGATCATCAAGGTCGCATAAAAAAAATTATGCCGAGTATTCAGAAAACCAGTAGTTTTTTGGAAGCTTGGCACACCTTTCCAATGAAGGTGTTTTACGCAGTCTTTGCTTGTGGCTATTTCAAGAGGAAACAAACCACAAAGACAGATCTTAGAACTACTTTATTTTGTCAAGTTTCAAGGAGCTAGCACAAACCGTGTTTGATTTAGACTTAAAAAACATATCTATCTGTATAGGAGGAAATAGAGTGAAACCTAAAAATTCAAACTGTTACTGGTAACGAACGCTTCATCCTAGAAGAGTGAAAATTGGGCAGCTAAGTGGACTTAGTGAACTGATCATTACCAGAGAGATCATCAAGGTCAGATGAAAAAAATTTGCCGAGTATTCAGAAAACCAGTAGTATTTTGGAAGCTTGGAACACCTTTCCAATAAAGGTGTTTTACTCAGTCTTTGCTTGTGGCTATTTTAAGAGGAAACAAACCACAAAGACAGAACTTAGAACTACTTTATTTTGACAAGTTTCAAGGAGCTAGCACAAACCGTGTTTGATTTAGACTTAAAAAACACATCTATCTGTATAGGAGGAAATAGAGTGAAACCTAAAAATTCAAACTGTTACTGGTAACGAACGCTTCATCCTAGAAGAGTGAAAGTTGGGCAGCTAAGTGGACTTAGTGAACTGATCATTACCACAGAGATCATCAAGGTCGGATGAAAAAAAATTTGCCGAGTATTCAGAAAACCAGTAGTATTTTGGAAGCTTGGAACACCTTTCCAATGAATGTGTTTTACGCAGTCTTTGCTTGTGGCTATTTCAAGAGGAAACAAACCACAAAGACAGAACTTAGAACTACTTTATTTTGTCAAGTTTCAAGGAGCTAGCACAAACCGTGTTTGATTTAGACTTAAAAAACACATCTATCTGTATAGGAGGAAATAGAGTGAAACCTAAAAATTCAAACTGTTACTGGTAACGAACGCTTCATCCTAGAAGAGTGAAAGTTGGGCAGCTAAGTGGACTTAGTGAACTGATCATTACCACAGAGATCATCAAGGTCGGATGAAAAAAAATTTGCCGAGTATTCAGAAAACCAGTAGTATTTTGGAAGCTTGGCACACCTTTCCAATGAATGTGTTTTACGCAGTGTTTGCTTGTGGCTATTTCAAGAGGAAACAAACCACAAATACAGAACTTAGAACTACTTTATTTTGTCACGTTTCAAGGAGCTAGCACAAACCGTGTTTGATTTAGACTTAAAAAACACATCTATCTGTATAGGAGGAAATAGAGTGAAACCTCAAAATTCAAACTGTTACTGGTAACGAACGCTTCATCCTAGAAGAGTGAATATTGGGCAGCTAAGTGGACTTAGTGAACTGATCATTACCACAGAGATCATCAAGTTCGGATGAAAAAAAATTTGCCGAGTATTCAGAAAACCAGTAGTATTTTGGAAGGTTGGAACACCTTTCCAAAAAAGGTGTTTTACGCAGTCTTTGCTTGTGGCTATTTCAAGAGGAAACAAACCACAAAGACAGAACTTAGAACTACTTTATTTTGTCAAGTTTCAAGGAGCTAGCACAAACCATGTTTGATTTAGACTTAAAAAACACATCCCTCTGTATAGGAGGAAATAGAGTGAAACCTAAAAATTCAAACTGTTACTGGTAACGAACGCTTCATCCTAGAAGAGTGAAAGTTGGGCAGCTAAGTGGACTTAGTGAACTGATCATTACCACAGAGATCATCAAGGTCGGATGAAAAAAATTTGCCGAGTATTCAGAAAACCAGTAGTATTTTGGAAGCTTGGAACACCTTTCCAATGAATGTGTTTTACGCAGTCTTTGCTTGTGGCTATTTCAAGAGGAAACAAACCACAAAGACAGAACTTAGAACTACTTTATTTTGTCAAGTTTCAAGGAGCTAGCACAAACCGTGTTTGATTTAGACTTAAAAAACACATCTATCTGTATAGGAGGAAATAGAGTGAAACCTAAAAATTCAAACTGTTACTGGTAACGAACGCTTCATCCTAGAAGAGTGAAAATTGGGCAGCTAAGTGGACTTAGTGAACTGATCATTACCACAGAGATCATCAAGGTCGGATGAAAAAAAATTTGCCGAGTATTCAGAAAACCAGTAGTATTTTGGAAGCTTGGAACACCTTTCCAATAAAGGTGTTTTACGCAGTGTTTGCTTGTGGCTATTTCAAGAGGAAACAAACCACAAAGACAGAACTTAGAACTACTTTATTTTGTCAAGTTTCATGGAGCTAGCACAAACCGTGTTTGATTTAGACTTAAAAAACTCATCTATCTGTATAGGAGGAAATAGAGTGAAACCTAAAAATTCAAACTGTTACTGGTAATGAACGCTTCATCCTAGAAGAGTGAAAGTTGGGCAGCTAAGTGGACTTAGTGAACTGATCATTACCACAGAGATCATCAAGGTCGGATGAAAAAAAATTTGCCGAGTATTCAGAAAACCAGTAGTATTTGGAAGCTTGGCACACCTTTCCAATGAATGTGTTTTACGCAGTCTTTGCTTGTGGCTATTTCAAGAGGAAACAAACCACAAAGACAGAACTTAGAACTACTTTATTTTGTCAAGTTTCATGGAGCTAGCACAAACCGTGTTTGATTTAGACTTAAAAAACACATCTATCTGTATAGGAGGAAATAGAGTGAAACCTAAAAATTCAAACTGTTACTGGTAACGAACGCTTCATCCTAGAAGAGTGAAAATTGGGCAGCTAAGTGGACTTAGTGAACTGATCATTACCACAGAGATCATCAAGGTCGGATGAAAAAAAATTTGCCGAGTATTCAGAAAACCAGTAGTATTTTGGAAGCTTGGCACAATTCCAATGAAGGTGTTTTATGCAGTGTTTGCTTGTGGCTATTTCAAGAGGAAACAAACCACAAAGAGAGAACTTAGAACTACTTTATTTTGTCAAGTTTCAAGGAGCTAGCACAAACCGTGTTTGATTTAGACTTAAAAAACACATCTATCTGTATAGGAGGAAATAGAGTGAAACCTAAAAATTCAAACTGTTTCTGGTAACGAACGCTTCATCCTAGAAGAGTGAAAATTGGGCAGCTAAGTGGACTTAGTGAACTCATCATTACCACAGAGATCATCAAGGTCGGATTTAAAAAAATTTGCCGAGTATTCCGAAAACCAGTAGTTTTTTGGAAGCTTGGCACACCTTTCAAATGAATGTGTTTTACGCAGTCTTTGCTTGTGCCTATTTCAAGAGGAAACAAACCACAAAGACAGAACTTAGAACTACTTTATTTTGTCAAGTTTCAAGGAGCTAGCACAAACCGTGTTTGATTTAGACTTCCAAACACATCTATATATATAGGAGGAAATAAAGTGAAACCTAAAAACTCAAACTGTTACTGGTAACGAACGCTTCATCCTAGAAGAGTGAATATTGGGCAGCTAAGTGGACTAAGTAAACTGATCATTACCACAGAGATCATCAAGGTCGGATGAAAAAAATTTTTGCCGAGTATTCAGAAAACCAGTAGTTTTTTGGAAGCTTGGCACACCTTTCCAATGAATTGTTTTATGCAGTCTTTGCTTGTGGCTATTTCAAGAGGAAACAAACCACAAAGACAGATCTTAGAACTACTTTATTTTGTCAAGTTTCAAGGAGCTAGCACAAACCGTGTTTGATTTAGACTTAAAAAACATATCTATTTGTATAGGAGGAAATAGAGTGAAACCTAAAAATTCAAATTGTTACTGGTAACGAACGCTTCATCCTAGAAGAGTGAAAATTGGGCAGCTAAGTGGACTTAGTGAACTGATCATTACCACAGAGATCATCAAGGTCGGATGAAAAAAAATTTGCCGAGTATTCAGAAAACCAGTAGTATTTTGGAAGCTTGGAACACCTTTCCAATAAAGGTGTTTTACGCAGTGTTTGCTTGTGGCTATTTCAAGAGGAAACAAACCACAAAGACAGAACATAGAACTACTTTATTTTGTCAAGTTTTAAGGAGCTAGCACAAACCGTGTTTGATTTAGACTTAAAAAACACATCTATCTGTATAGGAGGAAATAGAGTGAAACCTAAAAATTCAAACTGTTACTGGTAACGAACGCTTCATCCTAGAAGAGTGAAAGTTGGGCAGCTAAGTGGACTTAGTGAACTGATCATTACCACAGAGATCATCAAGGTCGGATGAAAAAAAATTTGCCGAGTATTCAGAAAACCAGTAGTATTTTGGAAGGTTGGAACACCTTTCCAATGAATGTGTTTTACGCAGTCTTTGCTTGTGGCTATTTCAAGAGGAAACAAACCACAAAGACAGAACTTAGAACTACTTTATTTTGTCAAGTTTCAAGGAGCTAGCACAAATCGTGTTTGATTTAGACTTCCAAACACATCTATATATATAGGAGGAAATAGAGTGAAACCTAAACACTCAAACTGTTACTGGTAACGAATGCTTCATCCTAGAAGAGTGAATATTGGGCAGCTAAGTGGACTAAGTAAACTGATCATTACCACAGAGATCATCAAGGTCGGATGAAAAAAAATTTTGCCGAGTATTCAGAAAACCAGTAGTTTTTTGGAAGCTTGGCACACCTTTCCAATGAATGTGTTTTATGCAGTCTTTGCTTGTGGCTATTTCAAGAGGAAACAAACCACAAAGACAGAACTTAGAACTACTTTATTTTGTCAAGTTTCAAGGAGCTAGCACAAACCGTGTTTGATTTTTACTTAAAAAACACATCTATCTGTATAGGAGGAAATAGAGTGAAACCTAAAAATTCAAACTGTTACTGGTAACGAACGCATCATCCTAGAAGAGTGAAAATTGGGCAGGTAAGTGGACTTAGTGAACTGATCATTACCACAGAGATCATCAAGGTCGGATGAAAAAAAATTTGCCGAGTATTCAGAAAACCAGTAGTATTTTGGAAGCTTGGAACACCTTTCCAATAAAGGTGTTTTACGCAGTGTTTGCTTGTGGCTATTTCAAGAGGAAACAAACCACAAAGACAGAACTTAGAACTACTTTATTTTGTCAAGTTTCAAGGAGCTAGCACAAACCGTGTTTGATTTAGACTTAAAAAACACATCTATCTGTATAGGAGGAAATAGAGTGAAACCTAAAAATTCAAACTGTTACTGGTAACGAACGCTTCATCCTAGAAGAGTGAAAATTGGGCAGCTAAGTGGACTTAGTGAACTGATCATTACCACAGAGATCATCAAGGTCGGATGAAAAAAAATTTGCCGAGTATTCCGAAAACCAGTAGTTTTTTGGAAGCTTGGCACACCTTTCCAATGAATGTGTTTTACGCAGTCTTTGCATGTGCCTCTTTCAAGAGGAAACAAACCACAAAGACAGAACTTAGAACTACTTTATTTTGTCAAGTTTCAAGGAGCTAGCACAAACCGTGTTTGATTTAGACTTCCAAACACATCTATATATATAGGAGGAAATAGAGTGAAACCTAAAAACTCGAACTGTTACTGGTAACGAACGCTTCATCCTAGAAGAGTGAATATTGGGCAGCTAAGTGGAGTAAGTAAACTGATCATTACCACAGAGATCATCAAGGTCGGATGAAAAAAAATTTTGCCGAGTATTCAGAAAACCAGTAGTTTTTTGGAAGCTTGGCACACCTTTCCAATGAAGGTGATTTACGCAGTCTTTGTTTGTGGCTATTTCAAGAGGAAACAAACCACAAAGACAGAACTTAGAACTACTTTATTGTGTCAAGTTTCAAGGAGCTAGCACAAACCGTGTTTGATTTAGACTTAAAAAACACATCTATCTGTATAGGAGGAAATAGAGTGAAACCTAAAATTTCAAACTGTTACTGGTAACGAATGCTTCATCCTACAAGAGTGAAAATTGCGCAGCAAAGTGGACTTAGTGAACTGATCATTACCACAGAGATCATCAAGGTCGGATGAAAAAAAATTTGCCGAGTATTCAGAAAACCAGTAGTATTTTGGAAGCTTGGAAAACCTTTCCAAAAAAGGTGTTTTACGCAGTGTTTGCTTGTGTCTATTTCAAGAGAAAACAAACCACAAGACAGAACTTAGAACTACTTTATTTTGTCATGTTTCAAGGAGCTAGCACAAACCGTGTTTTATTTAGACTTAAAAAACACATCTATCTGTATAGGACGAAATAGAGTGAAACCTAAAAATTCAAACTGTTACTGGTAACGAACGCTTCATCCTAGAAGAGTGAAAGTTGGGCAGCTAAGTGGACTTAGTGAACTGATCATTACCACAGAGATCATCAAGGTCGGATGAAAAAAATTTGCCGAGTATTCAGAAAACCAGTAGTATTTTGGAAGCTTGGAACACCTTTCCAATGAATGTGTTTTACACAGTCTTTGCTTGTGGCTATTTGAAGAGGAAACAAACCACAAAGACAGAACTTAGAACTACTTTATTTTGTCAAGTTTCATGGAGCTAGCACAAACCGTGTTTGATTTAGACTTAAAAAACACATCTATCTGTATAGGAGGAAATAGAGTGAAACCTAAAAATTCAAACTGTTACTGGTAACGAACGCTTCATCCTAGAAGAGTGAAAATTGGGCAGCTAAGTGGACTTAGTGAACTGATCATTACCACAGAGATCATCAAGGTCGGATGAAAAAAAATTTGCCGAGTATTCAGAAAACCAGTAGTATTTTGGAAGCTTGGAACACCTTTCCAATGAATGTGTTTTACGCAGTCTTTGCTTGTGGCTATTTCAAGAGGAAACAAACCACAAAGACAGAAATTAGAACTACTTTATTTTGTCAAGTGTCAAGGAGCTAGCAAAAACCGTGTTTGATTTTTACTTAAAAAACACTTCTATCTGTATAGGAGGAAATAGAGTGAAACCTAAAAATTCAAACTGTTACTGGTAACGAACGCTTCATCCTAGAAGGGTGAAAATTGGGCAGGTAAGTGGACTTAGTGAACTGATCATTACCACAGAGATCATCAAGGTCGGATGAAAAAAAATTTGCCGAGTATTCAGAAAACCAGTGGTATTTTGGAAGCTTGGAACACCTTTCCAATAAAGGTGTTTTACGCAGTGTTTGCTTGTGGCTATTTCAAGAGGAAACAAACCACAAAGACAGAACTTAGAACTACTTTATTTTGTCAAGTTTCAAGGAGCTAGCACAAACCGTGTTTGATTTAGACTTCCAAACACATCTATATATATAGGAGGAAATAGAGTGAAACCTAAAAACTCAAACTGTTACTGGTAACGAACGCTTCATCCTAGAAGAGTGAATATTGGGCAGCTAAGTGGACTAAGTAAACTGATCATTGCCACAGAGATCATCAAGGTCGGATGAAAAAAAATTTTGCCGAGTATTCAGAAAACCAGTAGTTTTTTGGAAGCTTGGCACATTTTTCCAATGAAGGTGTTTTACGCAGTCTTTGCTTGTGGCTATTTCAAGAGGAAACAAACCACAAAGACAGAACTTAGAACTACTTTATTTTGTCAAGTTTCAAGGAGCTAGCACAAACCGTGTTTGATTTAGACTTAAAAAACACATCTATCTGTATAGGACTAAATAGAGTGAAACCTAAAAATTCAAACTGTTACTGGTAACGAACGCTTCATCCTAGAAGAGTGAAAGTTGGGCAACTAAGTGGACTTAGTGAACTGATCATTACCACAGAGATCATTAAGGTCGGATGAAAAAAAATTTGCCGAGTATTCAGAAAACCAGTAGTATTTTGGAAGCTTGGAACACCTTTCCAATGAATGTGTTTTACACAGTCTTTGCTTGTGGATATTTCAAGAGGAAACAAACCACAAAGACAGAACTTAGAAATACTTTATTTTGTCAAGTTTCAAGGAGCTAGCACAAACCGTGTTTGATTTAGACTTAAAAAACACATCTATCTGTATAGGAGGAAATAGAGTGAAACCTAAAAATTCAAACTGTTACTGGTAACGAACGCTTCATCCTAGAAGAGTGAAAAATGGGCAGCTAAGTGGACTTAGTGAACTGATCATTACCACAGAGATCATCAAGGTCGGATGAAAAAAAATTTGCCGAGTATTCCGAAAACCAGTAGTATTTTGGAAGCTTGGCACACCTTTCCAATGAAGGTGTTTTACGCAGTCTTTGCTTGTGCCTATTTCAAGAGGAAACAAACCACAAAGACAGAACTTAGAACTACTTTATTTTGTCAAGTTTCAAGGAGCTAGCACAAACCGTGTTTGATTTAGACTTCCATCACATCTATATATATAGGAGGAAATAGAGTGAAACCTAAAAACTCAAACTGTTACTGGTAACGAACGCTTCATCCTAGAAGAGTGAATATTGGGCAGCTAAGTGGACTAAGTAAACTGATCATTACCACAGAGATCATCAAGGTCGGATGAAAAAAAATTTTGCCGAGTATTCACAAAACCAGTAGTTTTTTGGAAGCTTGGCACACCTTTCCAATGAAGGTGTTTTACGCAGTCTTTGCTTGTGGCTATTTCAAGAGGAAACAAACCACAAAGACAGAACTTAGAACTACTTTATTTTGTCAAGTTTCAAGGAGCTAGCACAAACCATGTTTGATTTAGACTTAAAAAACACATCCATCTGTATAGGAGGAAATAGAGTGAAACCTAAAAATTCAAACTGTTACTGGTAACGAACGCTTGATCCTACAAGAGTGAAAATTGGGCAGCTAAGTGGACTTAGTGAACTGATCATTACCACAGAGATCATAAAGGTCGGATGAAAAAAAATTTGCCGAGTATTCAAAAAACCAGTAGTATTTTGGAAGCTTGGAACACCTTTCCAATAAAGGTGTTTTACGCAGTCTTTGCTTGTGGCTATTTCAAGAGGAAACAAACCCCAAAGACAGAACTTAGAACTACTTTATTTTGTCAAGTTTCAAGGAGCTAGCACAAACCGTGTTTGATTTAGACTTAAAAAACACATCTATCTGTATAGGAGGAAATAGAGTGAAACCTAAAAATTCAAACTGTTACTGGTAACGAACGCTTCATCCTAGAAGAGTGAAAGTTGGGCAGCTAAGTGGACTTAGTGAACTGATCATTACCACAGAGATCATCAAGGTCGGATGAAAAAAAATTTGCCGATTATTCAGAAAACCAGTAGTATTTTGGAATTTGGAACACCTTTCCAAAGAATGTGTTTTACGCAGTCTTTGCTTGTGGCTATTTCAAGAGGAAACAAACCACAAAGACAGAAATTAGAACTACTTTATTTTGTCAATTGTCTAGGAGCTAGCAAAAACCGTGTTTGATTTTTACTTAAAAAACACTTCTATCTGTATAGGAGGAAATAGAGTGAAACCTAAAAATTCAAACTGTTACTGGTAACGAACGCTTCATCCTAGAAGAGTGAAAATTGGGCAGCTAAGTGGACTTAGTGAACTGATCATTACCACAGAGATCATCAAGGTCGGATGAAAAAAAATTTGCCGAGTATTCCGAAAACCAGTAGTATTTTGGAAGCTTGGAACACCTTTCCAATAAAGGTGTTTTACGCAGTGTTTGCTTGTGGCTATTTCAAGAGGAAACAAACCACAAAGACAGAACTTAGAACTACTTTATTTTGTCAAGTTTCAAGGAGCTAGCACAAACCATGTTTTATTTAGACTTCCAAACACATCTATATATATAGGAGGAAATAGAGTGAAACCTAAAAACTCAAACTGTTACTGGTAACGAACGCTTCATCCTAGAAGAGTGAATATTGGGCAGCTAAGTGGACTAAGTAAACTGATCATTGCCACAGAGATCATCAAGGTCGGATGAAAAAAAATTTGCCGAGTATTCAGAAAACCAGTAGTATTTTGGAAGCTTGGAACACCTTTCCAATAAAGGTGTTTTACGCAGTGTTTGCTTGTGGCTATTTCAAGAGGAAACAAACCACAAAGACAGAACTTAGAACGACTTTATTTTGTCAAGTTTCAAGGAGCTAGCACAAACCGTGTTTGATTTAGACTTAAAAAACACATCTATCTGTATAGGAGGAAATAGAGTGAAACCTAAAAATTCAAACTGTTACTGGTAACGAACGCTTCATCCTAGAAGAGTGAAAGTTGGGCAGCTAAGTGGACTTAGTGAACTGATCATTACCACAGAGATCATCAAGGTCGGATGAAAAAAAATTTGCCGAGTATTCAGAAAACCAGTAGTATTTTGGAAGCTTGGAACACCTTTCCAATGAATGTGTTTAACACAGTCTTTGCTTGTGGCTATTTCAAGAGGAAACAAACCACAAAGACAGAACTTAGAACTACTTTATTTTGTCAAGTTTCAAGGAGCTAGCACAAACCGTGTTTGATTTAGACTTAAAAAACACATCTATCTGTATAGGAGGAAATAGAGTGAAACCTAAAAATTCAAACTGTTACTGGTAAAGAACGCTTCATCCTAGAAGAGTGAAAATTGGGCAGCTAAGTGGACTTAGTGAACTGATCATTACCACAGAGATCATCAAGGTCGGATGAAAAAAAATTTGCCGATTATTCAGAAAACCAGTAGTATTTTGGAAGCTTGGAACACCTTTCCAATGAATGTGTTTTACGCAGTCTTTGCTTGTGGCTATTTCAAGAGGAAACAAACCACAAAGACAGAAATTAGAACTACTTTATTTTGTCAAGTGTCTAGGAGCTAGCAAAAACCGTGTTTGATTTTTACTTAAAAAACACTTCTATCTGTATAGGAGGAAATAGAGTGAAACCTAAAAATTCAAACTGTTACTGGTAACGAACGCTTCATCCTAGAAGAGTGAAAATTGGACAGCTAAGTGGACTTAGTGAACTGATCATTACCACAGAGATCATCAAGGTCGGATGAAAAAAAATTTGCCGAGTATTCCGAAAACCAGTAGTATTTTGGAAGCTTGGAACACCTTTCCAATAAAGGTGTTTTACGCAGTCTTTGCTTGTGGCTATTTCAAGAGGAAATAAACCACAAAGACAGAACTTAGAACTACTTTATTTTGTCAAGTTTCAAGGAGCTAGCACAAACCGTGTTTGATTTAGACTTCCAAACACATCTATATATATAGGAGGAAATAGAGTGAAACCTAAAAACTCAAACTGTTACTGGTAACGAACGCTTCATCCTAGAAGAGTGAATATTGGGCAGCTAAGTGGACTAAGTAAACTGATCATTGCCACAGAGATCATCAAGGTTGGATGAAAAAAAATTTTGCCGAGTATTCAGAAAACCAGTAGTTTTTTGGAAGCATGGCACACCTTTCCAATGAAGGTGTTTTACGCAGTCTTTGCTTGTGGCTATTTCAAGAGGAAACAAACCACAAAGACAGAACTTAGAACTACTTTATTTTGTCAAGTTTCAAGGAGCTAGCACAAACCGTGTTTGATTTAGACTTAAAAAACACATCTTTCTGTATAGGACTAAATAGAGTGAAACCTAAAAATTCAAACTGTTACTGGTAACGAACGCTTGATCCTACAAGAGTGAAAATTGGGCAGCTAAGTGGACTTAGTGAACTGATCATTACCACAGAGATCATCAAGGTCGGATGAAAAAAAATTTGCCGAGTATTCAGAAAACCAGTAGTATTTTGGAAGCTTGGAACACCTTTCCAATAAAGGTGTTTTACGCAGTCTTTGCTTGTGGCTATTTCAAGAGGAAACAAACCCCAAAGACAGAACTTAGAACTACTTTATTTTGTCAAGTTTCAAGGAGCTAGCACAAACCGTGTTTGATTTAGACTTAAAAAACACATCTATCTGTATAGGAGGAAATAGAGTGAAACCTAAAAATTCAAACTGTTACTGGTAACGAACGCTTCATCCTAGAAGAGTGAAAGTTGGGCAGCTAAGTGGACTTAGTGAACTGATCATTACCACAGAGATCATCAAGGTCGGATGAAAAAAAATTTGCCGATTATTCAGAAAACCAGTAGTATTTTGGAATTTGGAACACCTTTCCAAAGAATGTGTTTTACGCAGTCTTTGCTTGTGGCTATTTCAAGAGGAAACAAACCACAAAGACAGAAATTAGAACTACTTTATTTTGTCAATTGTCTAGGAGCTAGCAAAAACCGTGTTTGATTTTTACTTAAAAAACACTTCTATCTGTATAGGAGGAAATAGAGTGAAACCTAAAAATTCAAACTGTTACTGGTAACGAACGCTTCATCCTAGAAGAGTGAAAGTTGGGCAGCTAAGTGGACTTAGTGAACTGATCATTACCACAGAGATCATCAAGGTCGGATGAAAAAAAATTTGCCGAGTATTCAGAAAACCAGTAGTATTTTGGAAGCTTGGAACACCTTTCCAATGAATGTGTTTTACGCAGTCTTTGCTTGGGCTATTTCAAGAGGAAACAAACCACAAAGACAGAACTTAGAACTACTTTATTTTGTCAAGTTTCAAGGAGCTAGCACAAACCGTGTTTGATTTTTACTTAAAAAACACATCTATCTGTATAGGAGGAAATAGAGTGAAACCTAAAAATTCAAACTGTTACTGGTAACGAACGCTTCATCCTAGAAGAGTGAAAATTGGGCAGGTAAGTGGACTTAGTGAACTGATCATTACCACAGAGATCATCAAGGTCGGATGGAAAAAAATTTGCCGAGTATTCAGAAAACCAGTAGTATTTTGGAAGCTTGGAACACCTTTCCAATATAGGTGTTTTACGCAGTGTTTGCTTGTGGCTATTTCAAGAGGAAACAAACCACAAAGACAGAACTTAGAACTACTTTATTTTGTCAAGTTTCAAGGAGCTAGCACAAACCGTGTTTGATTTAGACTTCCAAACACATCTATATATATAGGAGGAAATAGAGTGAAACCTAAAAACTCAAACTGTTACTGGTAACGAATGCTTCATCCTAGAAGAGTGAATATTGGGCAGCTAAGTGGACTAAGTAAACTGATCATTACCACAGAGATCATCAATGTCGGATGAAAAAAAAATTTTGCCGAGTATTCAGAAAACCAGTAGTTTTTTGGAAGCTTGACACACCTTTCCAATGAGGTGTTTTACGCAGTCTTTGCTTGTGGCTATTTCAAGAGGAAACAAACCACAAAGACAGAACTTAGAACTACTTTATTTTGTCAAGTTTCAAGGAGCTAGCACAAACCGTGTTTGATTTAGACTTAAAAAACACATCTATCTGTATAGGAGGAAATAGAGTGAAACCTAAAAATTCAAACTGTTACTGGTAACGAACGCTTCATCCTGGAAGAGTGAAAGTTGGGCAGCTAAGTGGACTTAGTGAACTGATCATTACCCCAGAGATCATCAAGGTCGGATGAAAAAAAATTTGCCGAGTATTCCGAAAACCAGTAGTTTTTTGGAAGCTTGGCACACCTTTCCAATGAATGTGTTTTACGCAGTCTTTGCTTGTGGCTATTTCAAGAGGAAACAAACCACAAAGACAGAACTTAGAGCTACTTTATTTTGTCAAGTTTCAAGGAGCTAGCACAAACCGTGTTTGATTTAGACTTCCAAACACATCTATATATATAGGAGGAAATAGAGTGAAACCTAAAAACTCAAACTGTTACTGGTAACGAACGCTTCATCCTAGAAGAGTGAATATTATGCAGCTAAGTGGAGTAAGTAAACTGATCATTACCACAGAGATCATCAAGGTCGGATGAAAAAAAATTTTGCCGAGTATTCAGAAAACCAGTAGTTTTTAGGAAGCTTGGCACACCTTTCCAATGAAGGTGATTTACGCAGTCTTTGCTTGTGGCTATTTCAAGAGGAAACAAACCACAAAGACAGAACTTAGAACTACTTTATTTTGTCAAGTTTCAAGGAGCTAGCACAAACCGTGTTTGATTTAGACTTAAAAAACACATCTATCTGTATAGGAGGAAATAGAGTGAAACCTAAAAATTCAAATTGTTACTGGTAAGGAACGCTTCATCCTAGAAGAGTGAAAATTGGGCAGCTAAGTGGACTTAGTGAACTGATCATTACCACAGAGATCATCAAGGTCGGATGAAAAAAAATTTGCCGAGTATTCAGAAAACCAGTAGTATTTTGGAAGCTTGGAACACCTTTCCAATAAAGGTGTTTTACGCAGTCTTTGCTTGTGGCTATTTCAAGAGGAAACAAACCCCAAAGACAGAACTTAGAACTACTTTATTTTGTCAAGTTTCAAGGAGCTAGCACAAACCGTGTTTGATTTAGACTTAAAAAACATCTATCTGTATAGGAGGAAATAGAGTGAAACCTAAAAATTCAAACTGTTACTGGTAACGAACGCTTCATCCTAGAAGAGTGAAAGTTGGGCAGCTAAGTGGACTTAGTGAACTGATCATTACCACAGAGATCATCAAGGTCGGATGAAAAAAAATTTGCCGATTATTCAGAAAACCAGTAGTATTTTGGAATTTGGAACACCTTTCCAAAGAATGTGTTTTACGCAGTCTTTGCTTGTGGCTATTTCAAGAGGAAACAAACCACAAAGACAGAAATTAGAACTACTTTATTTTGTCAATTGTCTAGGAGCTAGCAAAAACCGTGTTTGATTTTTACTTAAAAAACACTTCTATCTGTATAGGAGGAAATAGAGTGAAACCTAAAAATTCAAACTGTTACTGGTAACGAACGCTTCATCCTAGAAGAGTGAAAGTTGGGCAGCTAAGTGGACTTAGTGAACTGATCATTACCACAGAGATCATCAAGGTCGGATGAAAAAAAATTTGCCGAGTATTCAGAAAACCAGTAGTATTTTGGAAGCTTGGAACACCTTTCCAATGAATGTGTTTTACGCAGTCTTTGCTTGGGCTATTTCAAGAGGAAACAAACCACAAAGACAGAACTTAGAACTACTTTATTTTGTCAAGTTTCAAGGAGCTAGCACAAACCGTGTTTGATTTTTACTTAAAAAACACATCTATCTGTATAGGAGGAAATAGAGTGAAACCTAAAAATTCAAACTGTTACTGGTAACGAACGCTTCATCCTAGAAGAGTGAAAATTGGGCAGGTAAGTGGACTTAGTGAACTGATCATTACCACAGAGATCATCAAGGTCGGATGGAAAAAAATTTGCCGAGTATTCAGAAAACCAGTAGTATTTTGGAAGCTTGGAACACCTTTCCAATATAGGTGTTTTACGCAGTGTTTGCTTGTGGCTATTTCAAGAGGAAACAAACCACAAAGACAGAACTTAGAACTACTTTATTTTGTCAAGTTTCAAGGAGCTAGCACAAACCGTGTTTGATTTAGACTTCCAAACACATCTATATATATAGGAGGAAATAGAGTGAAACCTAAAAACTCAAACTGTTACTGGTAACGAATGCTTCATCCTAGAAGAGTGAATATTGGGCAGCTAAGTGGACTAAGTAAACTGATCATTACCACAGAGATCATCAATGTCGGATGAAAAAAAAATTTTGCCGAGTATTCAGAAAACCAGTAGTTTTTTGGAAGCTTGACACACCTTTCCAATGAGGTGTTTTACGCAGTCTTTGCTTGTGGCTATTTCAAGAGGAAACAAACCACAAAGACAGAACTTAGAACTACTTTATTTTGTCAAGTTTCAAGGAGCTAGCACAAACCGTGTTTGATTTAGACTTAAAAAACACATCTATCTGTATAGGAGGAAATAGAGTGAAACCTAAAAATTCAAACTGTTACTGGTAACGAACGCTTCATCCTGGAAGAGTGAAAGTTGGGCAGCTAAGTGGACTTAGTGAACTGATCATTACCCCAGAGATCATCAAGGTCGGATGAAAAAAATTTGCCGAGTATTCCGAAAACCAGTAGTTTTTTGGAAGCTTGGCACACCTTTCCAATGAATGTGTTTTACGCAGTCTTTGCTTGTGGCTATTTCAAGAGGAAACAAACCACAAAGACAGAACTTAGAGCTACTTTATTTTGTCAAGTTTCAAGGAGCTAGCACAAACCGTGTTTGATTTAGACTTCCAAACACATCTATATATATAGGAGGAAATAGAGTGAAACCTAAAAACTCAAACTGTTACTGGTAACGAACGCTTCATCCTAGAAGAGTGAATATTATGCAGCTAAGTGGAGTAAGTAAACTGATCATTACCACAGAGATCATCAAGGTCGGATGAAAAAAAATTTTGCCGAGTATTCAGAAAACCAGTAGTTTTTAGGAAGCTTGGCACACCTTTCCAATGAAGGTGATTTACGCAGTCTTTGCTTGTGGCTATTTCAAGAGGAAACAAACCACAAAGACAGAACTTAGAACTACTTTATTTTGTCAAGTTTCAAGGAGCTAGCACAAACCGTGTTTGATTTAGACTTAAAAAACACATCTATCTGTATAGGAGGAAATAGAGTGAAACCTAAAAATTCAAATTGTTACTGGTAAGGAACGCTTCATCCTAGAAGAGTGAAAATTGGGCAGCTAAGTGGACTTAGTGAACTGATCATTACCACAGAGATCATCAAGGTCGGATGAAAAAAAATTTGCCGAGTATTCAGAAAACCAGTAGTATTTTGGAAGCTTGGAACACCTTTCCAATAAAGGTGTTTTACGCAGTCTTTGCTTGTGGCTATTTCAAGAGGAAACAAACCCCAAAGACAGAACTTAGAACTACTTTATTTTGTCAAGTTTCAAGGAGCTAGCACAAACCGTGTTTGATTTAGACTTAAAAAACACATCTATCTGTATAGGAGGAAATAGAGTGAAACCTAAAAATTCAAACTGTTACTGGTAACGAACGCTTCATCCTAGAAGAGTGAAAGTTGGGCAGCTAAGTGGACTTAGTGAACTGATCATTACCACAGAGATCATCAAGGTCGGATGAAAAAAAATTTGCCGATTATTCAGAAAACCAGTAGTATTTTGGAAGCTTGGAACACCTTTCCAAAGAATGTGTTTTACGCAGTCTTTGCTTGTGGCTATTTCAAGAGGAAACAAACCACAAAGACAGAAATTAGAACTACTTTATTTTGTCAAGTTTCAAGGAGCTAGCACAAACCATGTTTTATTTAGACTTCCAAACACATCTATATATATAGGAGGAAATAGAGTGAAACCTAAAAACTCAAACTGTTACTGGTAACAAACGCTTCATCCTAGAAGAGTGAATATTGGGCAGCTAAGTGGACTAAGTAAACTGATCATTGCCACAGAGATCATCAAGGTCGGATGAAAAAAAATTTGCCGAGTATTCAGAAAACCAGTAGTATTTTGGAAGCTTGGAACACCTTTCCAATAAAGGTGTTTTACGCAGTGTTTGCTTGTGGCTATTTCAAGAGGAAACAAACCACAAAGACAGAACTTAGAACGACTTTATTTTGTCAAGTTTCAAGGAGCTAGCACAAACCGTGTTTGATTTAGACTTAAAAAACACATCTATCTGTATAGGAGGAAATAGAGTGAAACCTAAAAATTCAAACTGTTACTGGTAACGAACGCTTCATCCTAGAAGAGTGAAAGTTGGGCAGCTAAGTGGACTTAGTGAACTGATCATTACCACAGAGATCATCAAGGTCGGATGAAAAAAAATTTGCCGAGTATTCAGAAAACCAGTAGTATTTTGGAAGCTTGGAACACCTTTCCAATGAATGTGTTTAACACAGTCTTTGCTTGTGGCTATTTCAAGAGGAAACAAACCACAAAGACAGAACTTAGAACTACTTTATTTTGTCAAGTTTCAAGGAGCTAGCACAAACCGTGTTTGATTTAGACTTAAAAAACACATCTATCTGTATAGGAGGAAATAGAGTGAAACCTAAAAATTCAAACTGTTACTGGTAAAGAACGCTTCATCCTAGAAGAGTGAAAATTGGGCAGCTAAGTGGACTTAGTGAACTGATCATTACCACAGAGATCATCAAGGTCGGATGAAAAAAAATTTGCCGATTATTCAGAAAACCAGTAGTATTTTGGAAGCTTGGAACACCTTTCCAATGAATGTGTTTTACGCAGTCTTTGCTTGTGGCTATTTCAAGAGGAAACAAACCACAAAGACAGAAATTAGAACTACTTTATTTTGTCAAGTGTCTAGGAGCTAGCAAAAACCGTGTTTGATTTTTACTTAAAAAACACTTCTATCTGTATAGGAGGAAATAGAGTGAAACCTAAAAATTCAAACTGTTACTGGTAACGAACGCTTCATCCTAGAAGAGTGAAAATTGGACAGCTAAGTGGACTTAGTGAACTGATCATTACCACAGAGATCATCAAGGTCGGATGAAAAAAAATTTGCCGAGTATTCCGAAAACCAGTAGTATTTTGGAAGCTTGGAACACCTTTCCAATAAAGGTGTTTTACGCAGTCTTTGCTTGTGGCTATTTCAAGAGGAAATAAACCACAAAGACAGAACTTAGAACTACTTTATTTTGTCAAGTTTCAAGGAGCTAGCACAAACCGTGTTTGATTTAGACTTCCAAACACATCTATATATATAGGAGGAAATAGAGTGAAACCTAAAAACTCAAACTGTTACTGGTAACGAACGCTTCATCCTAGAAGAGTGAATATTGGGCAGCTAAGTGGACTAAGTAAACTGATCATTGCCACAGAGATCATCAAGGTTGGATGAAAAAAAATTTTGCCGAGTATTCAGAAAACCAGTAGTTTTTTGGAAGCATGGCACACCTTTCCAATGAAGGTGTTTTACGCAGTCTTTGCTTGTGGCTATTTCAAGAGGAAACAAACCACAAAGACAGAACTTAGAACTACTTTATTTTGTCAAGTTTCAAGGAGCTAGCACAAACCGTGTTTGATTTAGACTTAAAAAACACATCTTTCTGTATAGGACTAAATAGAGTGAAACCTAAAAATTCAAACTGTTACTGGTAACGAACGCTTCATCCTAGAAGAGTGAAAGTTGGGCAGCTAAGTGGACTTAGTGAACTGATCATTACCACAGAGATCATTAAGGTCGGATTAAAAAAAATTTGCCGACTATTCAGAAAACCAGTAGTATTTTGGAAGCTTGGAACACCTTTCCAATGAATGTGTTTTACACAGTCTTTGCTTGTGGCTATTTCAAGAGGAAACAAACCACAAAGACAGAACTTAGAACTACTTTATTTTGTCAAGTTTCAAGGAGCTAGCACAAACCGTGTTTGATTTAGACTTAAAAAACACATCTATCTGTATAGGAGGAAATAGAGTGAAACCTAAAAATTCAAACTGTTACTGGTAACGAACGCTTCATCCTAGAAGAGTGAAAATTGGGCAGCTAAGTGGACTTAGTGAACTGATCATTACCACAGAGATCATCAAGGTCGGATGAAAAAAAATTTGCCGAGTATTCAGAAAACCAGTAGTTTTTTGGAAGCTTGGCACACCTTTCCAATGAATGTGTTTTACGCAGTCTTTGCTTGTGCCTCTTTCAAGAGGAAACAAACCACAAAGACAGAACTTAGAACTACTTTATTTTGTCTAGTTTCAAGGAGCTAGCACAAACCGTGTTTGATTTAGACTTAAAAAACACATCTATCTGTATAGGAGGAAATAGAGTGAAACCTAAAAATTCAAACTGTTACTGGTAACGAACGCTTCATCCTAGAAGAGTGAAAGTTGGGCAGCTAAGTGGACTTAGTGAACTGATCATTACCACAGAGATCATCAAGGTCGGATGAAAAAAAATTTGCCGAGTATTCAGAAAACCAGTAGTATTTTGGAAGCTTGGAACACCTTTCCAATGAATGTGTTTTACGCAGTCTTTGCTTGGGCTATTTCAAGAGGAAACAAACCACAAAGACAGAACTTAGAACTACTTTATTTTGTCAAGTTTCAAGGAGCTAGCACAAACCGTGTTTGATTTTTACTTAAAAAACACATCTATCTGTATAGGAGGAAATAGAGTGAAACCTAAAAATTCAAACTGTTACTGGTAACGAACGCTTCATCCTAGAAGAGTGAAAATTGGGCAGGTAAGTGGACTTAGTGAACTGATCATTACCACAGAGATCATCAAGGTCGGATGGAAAAAAATTTGCCGAGTATTCAGAAAACCAGTAGTATTTTGGAAGCTTGGAACACCTTTCCAATATAGGTGCTTTACGCAGTGTTTGCTTGTGGCTATTTCAAGAGGAAACAAACCACAAAGACAGAACTTAGAACTACTTTATTTTGTCAAGTTTCAAGGAGCTAGCACAAACCGTGTTTGATTTAGACTTCCAAACACATCTATATATATAGGAGGAAATAGAGTGAAACCTAAAAACTCAAACTGTTACTGGTAACGAATGCTTCATCCTAGAAGAGTGAATATTGGGCAGCTAAGTGGACTAAGTAAACTGATCATTACCACAGAGATCATCAATGTCGGATGAAAAAAAAATTTTGCCGAGTATTCAGAAAACCAGTAGTTTTTTGGAAGCTTGACACACCTTTCCAATGAGGTGTTTTACGCAGTCTTTGCTTGTGGCTATTTCAAGAGGAAACAAACCACAAAGACAGAACTTAGAACTACTTTATTTTGTCAAGTTTCAAGGAGCTAGCACAAACCGTGTTTGATTTAGACTTAAAAAACACATCTATCTGTATAGGAGGAAATAGAGTGAAACCTAAAAATTCAAACTGTTACTGGTAACGAACGCTTCATCCTGGAAGAGTGAAAGTTGGGCAGCTAAGTGGACTTAGTGAACTGATCATTACCCCAGAGATCATCAAGGTCGGATGAAAAAAAATTTGCCGAGTATTCCGAAAACCAGTAGTTTTTTGGAAGCTTGGCACACCTTTCCAATGAATGTGTTTTACGCAGTCTTTGCTTGTGGCTATTTCAAGAGGAAACAAACCACAAAGACAGAACTTAGAGCTACTTTATTTTGTCAAGTTTCAAGGAGCTAGCACAAACCGTGTTTGATTTAGACTTCCAAACACATCTATATATATAGGAGGAAATAGAGTGAAACCTAAAAACTCAAACTGTTACTGGTAACGAACGCTTCATCCTAGAAGAGTGAATATTATGCAGCTAAGTGGAGTAAGTAAACTGATCATTACCACAGAGATCATCAAGGTCGGATGAAAAAAAATTTTGCCGAGTATTCAGAAAACCAGTAGTTTTTAGGAAGCTTGGCACACCTTTCCAATGAAGGTGATTTACGCAGTCTTTGCTTGTGGCTATTTCAAGAGGAAACAAACCACAAAGACAGAACTTAGAACTACTTTATTTTGTCAAGTTTCAAGGAGCTAGCACAAACCGTGTTTGATTTAGACTTAAAAAACACATCTATCTGTATAGGAGGAAATAGAGTGAAACCTAAAAATTCAAATTGTTACTGGTAAGGAACGCTTCATCCTAGAAGAGTGAAAATTGGGCAGCTAAGTGGACTTAGTGAACTGATCATTACCACAGAGATCATCAAGGTCGGATGAAAAAAAATTTGCCGAGTATTCAGAAAACCAGTAGTATTTTGGAAGCTTGGAACACCTTTCCAATAAAGGTGTTTTACGCAGTCTTTGCTTGTGGCTATTTCAAGAGGAAACAAACCCCAAAGACAGAACTTAGAACTACTTTATTTTGTCAAGTTTCAAGGAGCTAGCACAAACCGTGTTTGATTTAGACTTAAAAAACACATCTATCTGTATAGGAGGAAATAGAGTGAAACCTAAAAATTCAAACTGTTACTGGTAACGAACGCTTCATCCTAGAAGAGTGAAAGTTGGGCAGCTAAGTGGACTTAGTGAACTGATCATTACCACAGAGATCATCAAGGTCGGATGAAAAAAAATTTGCCGATTATTCAGAAAACCAGTAGTATTTTGGAAGCTTGGAACACCTTTCCAAAGAATGTGTTTTACGCAGTCTTTGCTTGTGGCTATTTCAAGAGGAAACAAACCACAAAGAAAGAAATTAGAACTACTTTATTTTGTCAATTGTCTAGGAGCTAGCAAAAACCGTGTTTGATTTTTACTTAAAAAACACTTCTATCTGTATAGGAGGAAATAGAGTGAAACCTAAAAATTCAAACTGTTACTGGTAACGAACGCTTCATCCTAGAAGAGTGAAAATTGGGCAGCTAAGTGGACTTAGTGAACTGATCATTACCACAGAGATCATCAAGGTCGGATGAAAAAAAATTTGCCGAGTATTCCGAAAACCAGTAGTATTTTGGAAGCTTGGAACACCTTTCCAATAAAGGTGTTTTACGCAGTGTTTGCTTGTGGCTATTTCAAGAGGAAACAAACCACAAAGACAGAACTTAGAACTACTTTATTTTGTCAAGTTTCAAGGAGCTAGCACAAACCATGTTTTATTTAGACTTCCAAACACATCTATATATATAGGAGGAAATAGAGTGAAACCTAAAAACTCAAACTGTTACTGGTAACGAACGCTTCATCCTAGAAGAGTGAATATTGGGCAGCTAAGTGGACTAAGTAAACTGATCATTGCCACAGAGATCATCAAGGTCGGATGAAAAAAAATTTGCCGAGTATTCAGAAAACCAGTAGTATTTTGGAAGCTTGGAACACCTTTCCAATAAAGGTGTTTTACGCAGTGTTTGCTTGTGGCTATTTCAAGAGGAAACAAACCACAAAGACAGAACTTAGAACGACTTTATTTTGTCAAGTTTCAAGGAGCTAGCACAAACCGTGTTTGATTTAGACTTAAAAAACACATCTATCTGTATAGGAGGAAATAGAGTGAAACCTAAAAATTCAAACTGTTACTGGTAACGAACGCTTCATCCTAGAAGAGTGAAAGTTGGGCAGCTAAGTGGACTTAGTGAACTGATCATTACCACAGAGATCATCAAGGTCGGATGAAAAAAAATTTGCCGAGTATTCAGAAAACCAGTAGTATTTTGGAAGCTTGGAACACCTTTCCAATGAATGTGTTTAACACAGTCTTTGCTTGTGGCTATTTCAAGAGGAAACAAACCACAAAGACAGAACTTAGAACTACTTTATTTTGTCAAGTTTCAAGGAGCTAGCACAAACCGTGTTTGATTTAGACTTAAAAAACACATCTATCTGTATAGGAGGAAATAGAGTGAAACCTAAAAATTCAAACTGTTACTGGTAAAGAACGCTTCATCCTAGAAGAGTGAAAATTGGGCAGCTAAGTGGACTTAGTGAACTGATCATTACCACAGAGATCATCAAGGTCGGATGAAAAAAAATTTGCCGATTATTCAGAAAACCAGTAGTATTTTGGAAGCTTGGAACACCTTTCCAATGAATGTGTTTTACGCAGTCTTTGCTTGTGGCTATTTCAAGAGGAAACAAACCACAAAGACAGAAATTAGAACTACTTTATTTTGTCAAGTGTCTAGGAGCTAGCAAAAACCGTGTTTGATTTTTACTTAAAAAACACTTCTATCTGTATAGGAGGAAATAGAGTGAAACCTAAAAATTCAAACTGTTACTGGTAACGAACGCTTCATCCTAGAAGAGTGAAAATTGGACAGCTAAGTGGACTTAGTGAACTGATCATTACCACAGAGATCATCAAGGTCGGATGAAAAAAAATTTGCCGAGTATTCCGAAAACCAGTAGTATTTTGGAAGCTTGGAACACCTTTCCAATAAAGGTGTTTTACGCAGTCTTTGCTTGTGGCTATTTCAAGAGGAAATAAACCACAAAGACAGAACTTAGAACTACTTTATTTTGTCAAGTTTCAAGGAGCTAGCACAAACCGTGTTTGATTTAGACTTCCAAACACATCTATATATATATTAGGAAATAGAGTGAAACCTAAAAACTCAAACTGTTACTGGTAACGAACGCTTCATCCTAGAAGAGTGAATATTGGGCAGCTAAGTGGACTAAGTAAACTGATCATTGCCACAGAGATCATCAAGGTTGGATGAAAAAAAATTTTGCCGAGTATTCAGAAAACCAGTAGTTTTTTGGAAGCATGGCACACCTTTCCAATGAGGGTGTTTTACGCAGTCTTTGCTTGTGGCTATTTCAAGAGGAAACAAACCACAAAGACAGAACTTAGAACTACTTTATTTTGTCAAGTTTCAAGGAGCTAGCACAAACCGTGTTTGATTTAGACTTAAAAAACACATCTTTCTGTATAGGACTAAATAGAGTGAAACCTAAAAATTCAAACTGTTACTGGTAACGAACGCTTCATCCTAGAAGAGTGAAAGTTGGGCAGCTAAGTGGACTTAGTGAACTGATCATTACCACAGAGATCATTAAGGTCGGATTAAAAAAAATTTGCCGACTATTCAGAAAACCAGTAGTATTTTGGAAGCTTGGAACACCTTTCCAATGAATGTGTTTTACACAGTCTTTGCTTGTGGCTATTTCAAGAGGAAACAAACCACAAAGACAGAGCTTAGAACTACTTTATTTTGTCAAGTTCCAAGGAGCTAGCACAAACCGTGTTTGATTTAGACTTAAAAAACACATCTATCTGTATAGGAGGAAATAGAGTGAAACCTAAAAATTCAAACTGTTACTGGTAACGAACGCTTCATCCTAGAAGAGTGAAAATTGGGCAGCTAAGTGGACTTAGTGAACTGATCATTACC
Organism: Callospermophilus lateralis; assembly: GCF_048772815.1. NCBI lineage: Eukaryota > Metazoa > Chordata > Mammalia > Rodentia > Sciuridae > Callospermophilus > Callospermophilus lateralis. Next base: position 35,610 of record NW_027514265.1, read on the forward strand.
ACAGAGATCATCAAGGTCGGATGAAAAATAAGTTGCCGAGTATTCAGAAAACCAGTAGTTTTTTGGAAGCTTGGCACACCTTTCCAATGAATGTGTTTTACGCAGTCTTTGCTTGTGCCTCTTTCAAGAGGAAACAAACCACAAAGACAGAACTTAGAACTACTTTATTTTGTCTAGTTTCAAGGAGCTAGCACAAACCGTGTTTGATTTAGACTTAAAAAACACATCTATCTGTATAGGAGGAAATAGAGTGAAACCTAAAAATTCAAACTGTTACTGGTAACGAACGCTTCATCCTAGAAGAGTGAAAGTTGGGCAGCTAAGTGGACTTAGTGAACTGATCATTACCACAGAGATCATCAAGGTCGGATGAAAAAAAATTTGCCGAGTATTCAGAAAACCAGTAGTATTTTGGAAGCTTGGAACACCTTTCCAATGAATGTGTTTTATGCAGTCTTTGCTTGGGCTATTTCAAGAGGAAACAAACCACAAAGACAGAACTTAGAACTACTTTATTTTGTCAAGTTTCAAGGAGCTAGCACAAACCGTGTTTGATTTTTACTTAAAAAACACATCTATCTGTATAGGAGGAAATAGAGTGAAACCTAAAAATTCAAACTGTTACTGGTAACGAACGCTTCATCCTAGAAGAGTGAAAATTGGGCAGGTAAGTGGACTTAGTGAACTGATCATTACCACAGAGATCATCAAGGTCGGATGGAAAAAAATTTGCCGAGTATTCAGAAAACCAGTAGTATTTTGGAAGCTTGGAACACCTTTCCAATTTAGGTGTTTTACGCAGTGTTTGCTTGTGGCTATTTCAAGAGGAAACAAACCACAAAGACAGAACTTAGAACTACTTTATTTTGTCAAGTTTCAAGGAGCTAGCACAAACCGTGTTTGATTTAGACTTCCAAACACATCTATATATATAGGAGGAAATAGAGTGAAACCTAAAAACTCAAACTGTTACTGGTAACGAATGCTTCATCCTAGAAGAGTGAATATTGGGCAGCTAAGTGGACTAAGTAAACTGATCATTACCACAGAGATCATCAATGTCGGATGAAAAAAAAATTTTGCCGAGTATTCAGAAAACCAGTAGTTTTTTGGAAGCTTGACACACCTTTCCAATGAGGTGTTTTACGCAGTCTTTGCTTGTGGCTATTTCAAGAGGAAACAAACCACAAAGACAGAACTTAGAACTACTTTATTTTGTCAAGTTTCAAGGAGCTAGCACAAACCGTGTTTGATTTAGACTTAAAAAACACATCTATCTGTATAGGAGGAAATAGAGTGAAACCTAAAAATTCAAACTGTTACTGGTAACGAACGCTTCATCCTAGAAGAGTGAAAGTTGGGCAGCTAAGTGGACTTAGTGAACTGATCATTACCCCAGAGATCATCAAGGTCGGATGAAAAAAAATTTGCCGAGTATTCCGAAAACCAGTAGTTTTTTGGAAGCTTGGCACACCTTTCCAATGAATGTGTTTTACGCAGTCTTTGCTTGTGGCTATTTCAAGAGGAAACAAACCACAAAGACAGAACTTAGAGCTACTTTATTTTGTCAAGTTTCAAGGAGCTAGCACAAACCGTGTTTGATTTAGACTTCCAAACACATCTATATATATAGGAGGAAATAGAGTGAAACCTAAAAACTCAAACTGTTACTGGTAACGAACGCTTCATCCTAGAAGAGTGAATATTATGCAGCTAAGTGGAGTAAGTAAACTGATCATTACCACAGAGATCATCAAGGTCGGATGAAAAAAAATTTTGCCGAGTATTCAGAAAACCAGTAGTTTTTTGGAAGCTTGGCACACCTTTCCAATGAAGGTGATTTACGCAGTCTTTGCTTGTGGCTATTTCAAGAGGAAACAAACCACAAAGACAGAACTTAGAACTACTTTATTTTGTCAAGTTTCAAGGAGCTAGCACAAACCGTGTTTGATTTAGACTTAAAAAACACATCTATCTGTATAGGAGGAAATAGAGTGAAACCTAAAAATTCAAATTGTTACTGGTAAGGAACGCTTCATCCTAGAAGAGTGAAAATTGGGCAGCTAAGTGGACTTAGTGAACTGATCATTACCACAGAGATCATCAAGGTCGGATGAAAAAAAATTTGCCGAGTATTCAGAAAACCAGTAGTATTTTGGAAGCTTGGAACACCTTTCCAATAAAGGTGTTTTACGCAGTGTTTGCTTGTGGCTATTTCAAGAGGAAACAAACCACAAAGACAGAACATAGAACTACTTTATTTTGTCAAGTTTTAAGGAGCGAGCACAAACCGTGTTTGATTTAGATTTAAAAAACACATCTATCTGTATAGGAGGAAATAGAGTGAAACCTAAAAAATCAAACTGTTACTGGTAACGAACGCTTCATCCTAGAAGAGTGAAAGTTGGGCAGCTAAGTGGACTTAGTGAACTGATCATTACCACAGAGATCATCAAGGTCGGATGAAAAAAAATTTGCCGAGTATTCCGAAAACCAGTAGTTTTTTGGAAGCTTGGCACACCTTTCCAATAAAGGTGTTTTACGAAGTCTTTGCATGTGCCTCTTTCAAGAGGAAACAAACCACAAAGACAGAACTTAGAACTACTTTATTTTGTCAAGTTTCAAGGAGCTAGCACAAACCGTGTTTGATTTAGACTTCCAAACACATCTATATATATAGGAGGAAATAGAGTGAAACCTGAAAACTCGAACTGTTACTGGTAACGAACGCTTCATCCTAGAAGAGTGAATATTGGGCAGCTAAGTGGAGTAAGTAAACTGATCATTACCACAGAGATCATCAAGGTCGGATGAAAAAAAATTTTGCCGAGTATTCAGAAAACCAGTAGTTTTTTGCAAGCTTGGCACACCTTTTTAATGAAGGTGATTTACGCAGTCATTGCTTGTGGCTATTTCAAGAGGAAACAAACCACAAAGACAGAACTTAGAACTACTTTATTTTGTCAAGTTTCAAGGAGCTAGCACAAACCGTGTTTGATTTAGACTTAAAAAACACATCTATCTGTATAGGCGGAAATAGAGTGAAACCTAAAAATTCAAACTGTTACTGGTAACGAACGCTTCATCCTAGAAGAGTGAAAATTGGGCAGCTAAGTGGACTTAGTGAACTGATCATTACCACAGAGATCATCAAGGTCGGATGAAAAAAAATTTGCCGAGTATTCAGAAAACCAGTAGTATTTTGGAAGCTTGGAACACCTTTCCAATAAAGGTGTTTTACGCAGTGTTTGCTTGTGGCTATTTCAAGAGGAAACAAACCACAAAGACAGAACTTAGAACTACTTTATTTTGTCAAGTTTCAAGGAGCTAGCACAAACCGTGTTTGATTTAGACTTAAAAAACACATCTATCTGTATAGGAGGAAATAGAGTGAAACCTAAAAATTCAAACTGTTACTGGTAACGAACGCTTCATCCTAGAAGAGTGAAAATTGGGCAGCTAAGTGGACTTAGTGAACTGATCATTACCACAGAGATCATCAAGGTCGGATGAAAAAAAATTTGCCGAGTATTCCGAAAACCAGTAGTTTTTTGGAAGCTTGGCACACCTTTCCAATGAATGTGTTTTACGCAGTCTTTGCTTGTGCCACTTTCAAGAGGAAACAAACCACAAAGACAGAACTTAGAACTACTTTATTTTGTCAAGTTTCAAGGAGCTAGCACAAACCGTGTTTGATTTAGACTTCCAAACACATCTATATATATAGGAGGAAATAGAGTGAAACCTAAAAACTCGAACTGTTACTGGTAACGAACGCTTCATCCTAGAAGAGTGAATATTGGGCAGCTAAGTGGAGTAAGTAAACTGATCATTACCACAGAGATCATCAAGGTCGGATGAAAAAAAATTTTGCCGAGTATTCAGAAAACCAGTAGTTTTTTGGAAGCTTGGCACACCTTTCCAATGAAGGTGATTTACGCAGTCTTTGCTTGTGGCTATTTCAAGAGGAAACAAACCACAAAGACAGAACTTAGAACTACTTTATTTTGTCAAGTTTCAAGGAGCTAGCACAAACCGTGTTTGATTTAGACTTAAAAAACACATCTATCTGTATAGGAGGAAATAGAGTGAAACCTAAAATTTCAAATTGTTACTGGTAACGAACGCTTCATCCTACAAGAGTGAAAATTGGGCAGCTAAGTGGACTTAGTGAACTGATCATTACCACAGAGATCATCAAGATCGGATGAAAAAAATTTTGCCGAGTATTCAGAAAACCAGTAGTATTTTGGAAGCTTGGAACACCTTTCCAATAAAGGTGTTTTACGCAGTGTTTGCTTGTGGCTATTTCAAGAGGAAACAAACCACAAAGACAGAACTTAGAACTACTTTATTTTGTCAAGTTTCAAGGAGCTAACACAAACCGTGTTTGATTTAGACTTAAAAAACACATCTATCTGTATAGGAGGAAATAGAGTGAAACCTAAAAATTCAAACTGTTACTGGTAACGAACGCTTCATCCTAGAAGAGTGAAAGTTGGGCAGCTAAGTGGACTTAGTGAACTGATCATTACCACAGAGATCATCAAGGTCGGATGAAAAAAAATTTGCCGAGTATTCAGAAAACCAGTAGTATTTTGGAAGCTTGGAACACCTTTCCAATAAAAATGTTTTACGCAGTGTTTGCTTGTGGCTATTTCACAAAGACAGAACATAGAACTACTTTATTTTGTCAAGTTTTAAGGAGCTAGCACAAACCGTGTTTGATTTAGATTTAAAAAACACATCTATCTGTATAGGAGAAAATAAAGTGAAACCTAAAAATTCAAACTGTTACTGGTAACGAACGCTTCATCCTAGAAGAGTGAAAGTTGGGCAGCTAAGTGGACTTAGTGAACTGATCATTACCACAGAGATCATCAAGGTCGGATGAAAAAAAAATTGCCGAGTATTCAGAAAACCAGTAGTATTTTGGAAGGTTGGAACACCTTTCCAATGAATGTGTTTTATGCAGTCTTTGCTTGTGGCTATTTCAAGAGGAAACAAACCACAAAGACAGAACTTAGAACTACTTTATTTTGTCAAGTTTCAAGGAGCTAGCACAAACCGTGTTTGATTTAGACTTCCAAACACATCTATATATATAGGAGGAAATAGAGTGAAACCTAAAAACTCAATCTGTTACTGGTAACGAATGCTTCATCCTAGAAGAGTGAATATTGGGCAGCTAAGTGGACTAAGTAAACTGATCATTACCACAGGGATCATCAAGGTCGGATGAAAAAAAAATTTGCCGAGTATTCAGAAAACCAGTAGTTTTTTGGAAGCTTGGCACACCTTTCCAATGAGGTGTTTTACGCAGTCTTTGCTTGTGGCTATTTCAAGAGGAAACAAACCACAAAGACAGAACTTAGAACTACTTTATTTTGTCAAGTTTCAAGGAGCTAGCACAAACCGTGTTTGATTTAGACTTAAAAAACACATCTATCTGTATAGGAGGAAATAGAGTGAAACCTAAAAATTCAAACTGTTACTGGTAATGAACGCTTCATCCTAGAAGAGTGAAAGTTGGGCAGCTAAGTGGACTTAGTGAACTGATCATTACCACAGAGATCATCAAGGTCGGATGAAAAAAAATTTGCCGAGTATTCAGAAAACCAGTAGTATTTTGGAAGCTTGGAACACCTTTCCAATGAATGTGTTTTACGCAGTCTTTGCTTGTGGCTATTTCAAGAGGAAACAAACCACAAAGACAGAACTTAGAACTACTTTATTTTGTCAAGTTTCAAGGAGCTAGCACAAACCGTGTTTGATTTTTACTTAAAAAACACATCTATCCGTATAGGAGGAAATAGAGTGAAACCTAATAATTCAAACTGTTACTGGTAACGAACACTTCATCCTAGAAGAGTGAAAATTGGGCAGGTAAGTGGACTTAGTGAACTGATCATTACCACAGAGATCATCAAGGTCGGATGAAAAAGAATTTGCCGAGTATTCAGAAAACCACTAGTATTTTGGAAGCTTGGAACACCTTTCCTATAAAGGTGTTTTACGCACTCTTTGCTTGTGGCTATTTCAAGAGGAAACAAACCACAAAGACAGAACTTAGAACTACTTTATTTTGTCAAGTTTCAAGGAGCTAGCACAAACCGTGTTTGATTTAGACTTAAAAAACACATCTATCTGTATAGGAGGAAATAGAGTGAAACCTAAAAATTCAAACTGTTACTGGTAACGAACGCTTCATCCTAGAAGAGTGAAATTTGGGCAGCTAAGTGGACTTAGTGAACTGATCATTACCACAGAGATCATCAAGGTCGGATGAAAAAAAATTTGCCGAGTATTCAGAAAACCAGTAGTATTTTGGAAGCTTGGAAAACCTTTCCAATGAATGTGTTTTACGCAGTGTTTGCTTGTGGCTATTTCAAGAGGAAACAAACCACAAAGACAGAACTTAGAACTACTTTATTTTGTCAAGTTTCAAGGAGCTAGCACAAACCGTGTTTGATTTAGACTTAAAAAACACATCTATCTGTATAGGAGGAAATAGAGTGAAACCTAAAAATTCAAACTGTTACTGGTAACGAACGCTTCATCCTAGAAGAGTGAAAGTTGGGCAGCTAAGTGGAGTTAGTGAACTGATCATTACCACAGAGATCATCAAGGTCGGATGAAAAAAAATTGCCGAGTATTCAGAAAACCAGTAGTATTTTGGAAGGTGGAACACCTTTCCAATGAATGTGTTTTACGCAGTCTTTGCTTGTGGCTATTTCAAGAGGAAACAAACCACAAAGACAGAACTTAGAACTACATTATTTTGTCAAGTTTCAAGGAGCTAGCACAAACCGTGTTTGATTTAGACTTCCAAACACATCTATATATATAGGAGGAAATAGAGTGAAACCTAAAAACTCAAACTGTTACTGGTAACGAATGCTTCATCCTAGAAGAGTGAATAATGGGAAGCTAAGTGGACTAAGTAAACTGATCATTACCACAGGGATCATCAAGGTGGGATGAAAAAAAAATTTTGCCGAGTATTCAGAAAACCAGTAGTTTTTTGGAAGCTTGGCACACCTTTCCAATGAGGTGTTTTACGCAGTCTTTGCTTGTGGCTATTTCAAGAGGAAACAAACCACAAAGACAGAACTTAGAACTACTTTATTTTGTCAAGTTTCAAGGAGCTAGCACAAACCGTGTTTGATTTAGACTTAAAAAACACATCTATCTGTATAGGAGGAAATAGAGTGAAACCTAAAAATTCAAACTGTTACTGGTAACGAACGCTTCATCCTAGAAGAGTGAAAGTTGGGCAGCTACGTGGACTTAGTGAACTGATCATTACCACAGAGATCATCAAGGTCGGATGAAAAAAAATTTGCCGATTATTCAGAAAACCAGTAGTATTTTGGAAGCTTGGAACACCTTTCCAATGAATGTATTTTTACGCAGTCTTTGCTTGTGGCTATTTCAAGAGGAAACAAACCACAAAGACAGAACTTAGAACTACTTTATTTTGTCAAGTTTCAAGGAGCTAGCACAAACCGTGTTTGATTTTTACTTAAAAAACACATCTATCTGTATAGGAGGAAATAGAGTGAAACCTAAAAATTCAAACTGTTACTGGTAACGAACGCATCATCCTAGAAGAGTGAAAATTGGGCAGGTAAGTGGACTTAGTGAACTGATCATTACCACAGAGATCATCAAGGTCGGATGAAAAAAAATTTGCCGAGTATTCAGAAAACCAGTAGTATTTTGGAAGCTTGGAACACCTTTCCAATAAAGGTGTTTTACGCAGTGTTTGCTTGTGGCTATTTCAAGAGGAAACAAACCACAAAGACAGAACTTAGAACTACTTTATTTTGTCAAGTTTCAAGGAGCTAGCACAAACCGTGTTTGATTTAGACTTAAAAAACACATCTATCTGTATAGGTTGGAAATAGAGTGAAACCTAAAAATTCAAACTGTTACTGGTAACGAACGCTTCATCCTAGAAGAGTGAAAATTGGGCATCTAAGTGGACTTAGTGAACTGATCATTACCACAGAGATCATCAAGGTCGGATGAAAAAAAATTTGCCGAGTATTCCGAAAACCAGTAGTTTTTTGGAAGCTTGGCACACCTTTCCAATGAATGTGTTTTACGCAGTCTTTGCATGTGCCTCTTTCAAGAGGAAACAAACCACAAAGACAGAACTTAGAACTACTTTATTTTGTCAAGTTTCAAGGAGCTAGCACAAACCGTGTTTGATTTAGACTTCCAAACACATCTATATATATAGGAGGAAATAGAGTGAAACCTAAAAACTCGAACTGTTACTGGTAACGAACGCTTCATCCTAGAAGAGTGAAAGTTGGGCAGCTAAGTGGACTTAGTGAACTGATCATTACCACAGAGATCATCAAGGTCGGATGAAAAAAAATTTGCCGAGTATTCAGAAAACCAGTAGTATTTTGGAAGCTTGGAACACCTTTCCAATGAATGTGTTTTACACAATCTTTGCTTGTGTCTATTTAAAGAGGAAACAATCTACAAAGGCAGAACTTAGAACTACTTTATTTTGTCAAGTTTCATGGAGCTAGCACAAACCGTGTTTGATTTAGACTTAAAAAACACATCTATCTGTATAGGAGGAAATAGAGTGAAACCTAAAAATTCAAACTGTTACTGGTAACGAACGCTTCATCCTAGAAGAGTTAAAATTGGGCAGCTATGTGGACTTAGTGAACTGATCATTACCACAGAGATCATCAAGGTCGGATGAAAAAAAATTTGCCGAGTATTCAGAAAACCATTAGTATTTTGGAAGCTTGGCACACCTTTCCAATGAAGGTGTTTTACGCAGTGTTTGCTTGTGGCTATTTCAAGAGGAAACAAACCACAAAGACAGAACTTAGAACTACTTTATTTTGTCAAGTTTCATGGAGCTAGCACAAACCGTGTTTGATTTAGACTTAAAAAACACATCTATCTGTATAGGAGGAAATAGAGTGAAACCTAAAAATTCAAACTGTTACTGGTAACGAACGCTTCATCCTAGAAGAGTGAAAATTGGGCAGCTAAGTGGACTTAGTGAACTGATCATTACCACACAGATCATCAATGTTGGATGAAAAAAAATTTGCCGAGTATTCCGAAAACCAGTAGTTTTTGGGAAGCTTGGCACACCTTTCCAATGAATGTGTTTTACGCAGTCTTTGCTTGTGCCTATTTCAAGAGGAAACAAACCACAAAGACAGAACTTAGAACTACTTTATTTTTTCAAGTTTCAAGGAGCTAGCACAAACCGTGTTTGATTTAGACTTCCAAATCCATCTATATATATAGGAGGAAATAGAGTGAAACCTAAAAACTCAAATGTTACTGGTAACGAACGCTACATCCTAGAAGAGTGAATATTGGGCAGCTAAGTGGACTAAGTAAACTGATCATTACCACAGAGATCATCAAGGTCGGATGAAAAAAAATTTTGCCAAGTATTCAGAAAACCAGTAGTTTTTTGGAAGCTTGGCACACCTTTCCAATGAAGGTGTTTTACGCAGTCTTTGCTTGTGGCTATTTCAAGAGGAAACAAACCACAAAGACAGAACTTAGAACTACTTTATTTTGTCAAGTTTCAAGGAGCTAGCACAAACCGTGTTTGATTTAGACTTAAAAAACACATCTATCTGTATAGGAGGAAATAGAGTGAAACCTAAAAATTCAAATTGTTACTGGTAACGAACGCTTCATCCTAGAAGAGTGAAAATTGGGCAGGTAAGTGGACTTAGTGAACTGATCATTACCACAGATATCATCAAGGTCGGATGAAAAGGAATTTGCCGAGTATTCAGAAAACCAGTAGTATTTTGGAAGGTTGGAACACCTTTACAATGAATGTGTTTTTCACAGTCTTTGCTTGTGGCTATTTCAAGAGGAAACAAACCACAAAGACAGAACTTAGAACTACTTTATTTTGTCAAGTTTCAAGGAGCTAGCACAAACCGTGTTTGATTTAGACTTCCAAACACATCTATATATATAGGAGGAAATAGAGTGAAACCTAAAAACTCAAACTGTTACTGGTAACGAATGCTTCATCCTAGAAGAGTGAATATTGGGCAGCTAAGTGGACTAAGTAAATTGATCATTACCACAGAGATCATCAAGGTCGGATGAAAAAAAAATTTTGCCGAGTATTCAGAAAACCAGTAGTTTTTTGGAAGCTTGGCACACCTTTGCAATGAGGTGTTTTATGCAGTGTTTGCTTGTGGCTATTTCAAGAGGAAACAAACCACAAAGACACAACTTAGAACTACTTTATTTTGTCAAGTTTCAAGGAGCTAGCACAAACCGTGTTTGATTTAGACTTAAAAAACACATCTATCTGTATAGGAGGAAATAGAGTGAAACCTAAAAATTCAAACTGTTAATGGTAACGAACGCTTCATCCTAGAAGAGTGAAATTTGGGCAGCTAAGTGGACTTAGTGAACTGATCATTACCACAGAGATCATCAAGGTCGGATGAAAAAAAATTTGCCGAGTATTCAGAAAACCAGTAGTATTTTGGAAGCTTGGAAAACCTTTCCAATGAATGTGTTTTACGCAGTGTTTGCTTGTGGCTATTTCAAGAGGAAACAAACCACAAAGACAGAACTTAGAACTACTTTATTTTGTCAAGTTTCAAGGAGCTAGCACAAACCGTGTTTGATTTAGACTTAAAAAACACATCTATCTGTATAGGAGGAAATAGAGTGAAACCTAAAAATTCAAACTGTTACTGGTAACGAACGCTTCATCCTACAAGAGTGAAAATTGGGCAGCTAAGTGGACTTAGTGAACTGATCATTACCACAGAGATCATCAAGGTCGGATGAAAAAAAATTTGCCGAGTATTCAGAAAACCAGTAGTATTTTGGAAGCTTGGAACACCTTTCCAATAAAGGTGTTTTACGCAGTGTTTGCTTGTGGCTATTTCAAGAGGAAACAAACCACAAAGACAGAACTTAGAACTACTTTATTTTGTCAAGTTTCAAGGAGCTAGCACAAACCGTGTTTGATTTAGACTTAAAAAACACATCTATCTGTATAGGAGGAAATCGAGTGAAACCTAAAAATTCAAACTGTTACTGGTAACAAACGCTTCATCCTAGAAGAGTGAAAGTTTGGCAGCTAAGTGGACTTAGTGAACTGATCATTACCACAGAGATCATCAAGGTCGGATGAAAAAGAATTTGCCGAGTATTCAGAAAACCACTAGTATTTTGGAAGCTTGGAACACCTTTCCAATGAATGTGTTTTACACAGTCTTTGCTTGTGGCTATTTCAAGAGGAAACAAACCACAAAGACAGAACTTAGAACTACTTTATTTTGTCAAGTTTCAAGGAGCTAGCACAAACCGTGTTTGATTTAGACTTAAAAAACACATCTATCTGTATAGGAGAAAATAGAGTGAAACCTAAAAATTCAAACTGTTACTGGTAACGAACGCTTCATCCTAGAAGAGTGAAAATTGGGCAGCTAACTGGACTTAGTGAACTGATCATTACCACAGAGATCATCAAGGTCGGATGAAAAAAAATTTGCCGAGTATTCAGAAAACCAGTAGTATTTTGGAAGCTTGGAACACCTTTCCAATGAATGTGTTTTACGCAGTGTTTGCTTGTGGCTATTTCAAGAGGAAACAAACCACAAAGACAGAACTTAGAACTACTTTATTTTGTCAAGTTTCAAGGAGCTAGCACAAACCGTGTTTGATTTAGACTTAAAAAACACATCTATCTGTATAGGAGGAAATAGAGTGAAACCTAAAAATTCAAACTGTTACTGGTAACAACGCTTCATCCTAGAAGAGTGAAAATTGGGCAGCTATGTGGACTTAGTGAACTGATCATTACCACAGAGATCATCAAGGTCGGATGAAAAAAAATTTGCCGAGTATTCAGAAAACCATTAGTATTTTGGAAGCTTGGCACACCTTTCCAATGAAGGTGTTTTACGCAGTGTTTGCTTGTGGCTATTTCAAGAGGAAACAAACCACAAAGACAGAACTTAGAACTACTTTATTTTGTCAAGTTTCATGGAGCTAGCACAAACCGTGTTTGATTTAGACTTAAAAAACACATCTATCTGTATAGGAGGAAATAGAGTGAAACCTAAAAATTCAAACTGTTACTGGTAACGAACGCTTCATCCTAGAAGAGTGAAAATTGGGCAGCTAAGTGGACTTAGTGAACTGATCATTACCACACAGATCATCAATGTTGGATGAAAAAAAATTTGCCGAGTATTCCGAAAACCAGTAGTTTTTGGGAAGCTTGGCACACCTTTCCAATGAATGTGTTTTACGCAGTCTTTGCTTGTGCCTATTTCAAGAGGAAACAAACCACAAAGACAGAACTTAGAACTACTTTATTTTTTCAAGTTTCAAGGAGCTAGCACAAACCGTGTTTGATTTAGACTTCCAAATCCATCTATATATATAGGAGGAAATAGAGTGAAACCTAAAAACTCAAATGTTACTGGTAACGAACGCTACATCCTAGAAGAGTGAATATTGGGCAGCTAAGTGGACTAAGTAAACTGATCATTACCACAGAGATCATCAAGGTCGGATGAAAAAAAATTTTGCCAAGTATTCAGAAAACCAGTAGTTTTTTGGAAGCTTGGCACACCTTTCCAATGAAGGTGTTTTACGCAGTCTTTGCTTGTGGCTATTTCAAGAGGAAACAAACCACAAAGACAGAACTTAGAACTACTTTATTTTGTCAAGTTTCAAGGAGCTAGCACAAACCGTGTTTGATTTAGACTTAAAAAACACATCTATCTGTATAGGAGGAAATAGAGTGAAACCTAAAAATTCAAATTGTTACTGGTAACGAACGCTTCATCCTAGAAGAGTGAAAATTGGGCAGGTAAGTGGACTTAGTGAACTGATCATTACCACAGATATCATCAAGGTCGGATGAAAAGGAATTTGCCGAGTATTCAGAAAACCAGTAGTATTTTGGAAGGTTGGAACACCTTTACAATGAATGTGTTTTTCACAGTCTTTGCTTGTGGCTATTTCAAGAGGAAACAAACCACAAAGACAGAACTTAGAACTACTTTATTTTGTCAAGTTTCAAGGAGCTAGCACAAACCGTGTTTGATTTAGACTTCCAAACACATCTATATATATAGGAGGAAATAGAGTGAAACCTAAAAACTCAAACTGTTACTGGTAACGAATGCTTCATCCTAGAAGAGTGAATATTGGGCAGCTAAGTGGACTAAGTAAATTGATCATTACCACAGAGATCATCAAGGTCGGATGAAAAAAAAATTTTGCCGAGTATTCAGAAAACCAGTAGTTTTTTGGAAGCTTGGCACACCTTTGCAATGAGGTGTTTTATGCAGTGTTTGCTTGTGGCTATTTCAAGAGGAAACAAACCACAAAGACACAACTTAGAACTACTTTATTTTGTCAAGTTTCAAGGAGCTAGCACAAACCGTGTTTGATTTAGACTTAAAAAACACATCTATCTGTATAGGAGGAAATAGAGTGAAACCTAAAAATTCAAACTGTTAATGGTAACGAACGCTTCATCCTAGAAGAGTGAAATTTGGGCAGCTAAGTGGACTTAGTGAACTGATCATTACCACAGAGATCATCAAGGTCGGATGAAAAAAAATTTGCCGAGTATTCAGAAAACCAGTAGTATTTTGGAAGCTTGGAAAACCTTTCCAATGAATGTGTTTTACGCAGTGTTTGCTTGTGGCTATTTCAAGAGGAAACAAACCACAAAGACAGAACTTAGAACTACTTTATTTTGTCAAGTTTCAAGGAGCTAGCACAAACCGTGTTTGATTTAGACTTAAAAAACACATCTATCTGTATAGGAGGAAATAGAGTGAAACCTAAAAATTCAAACTGTTACTGGTAACGAACGCTTCATCCTACAAGAGTGAAAATTGGGCAGCTAAGTGGACTTAGTGAACTGATCATTACCACAGAGATCATCAAGGTCGGATGAAAAAAAATTTGCCGAGTATTCAGAAAACCAGTAGTATTTTGGAAGCTTGGAACACCTTTCCAATAAAGGTGTTTTACGCAGTGTTTGCTTGTGGCTATTTCAAGAGGAAACAAACCACAAAGACAGAACTTAGAACTACTTTATTTTGTCAAGTTTCAAGGAGCTAGCACAAACCGTGTTTGATTTAGACTTAAAAAACACATCTATCTGTATAGGAGGAAATCGAGTGAAACCTAAAAATTCAAACTGTTACTGGTAACAAACGCTTCATCCTAGAAGAGTGAAAGTTTGGCAGCTAAGTGGACTTAGTGAACTGATCATTACCACAGAGATCATCAAGGTCGGATGAAAAAGAATTTGCCGAGTATTCAGAAAACCACTAGTATTTTGGAAGCTTGGAACACCTTTCCAATGAATGTGTTTTACACAGTCTTTGCTTGTGGCTATTTCAAGAGGAAACAAACCACAAAGACAGAACTTAGAACTACTTTATTTTGTCAAGTTTCAAGGAGCTAGCACAAACCGTGTTTGATTTAGACTTAAAAAACACATCTATCTGTATAGGAGAAAATAGAGTGAAACCTAAAAATTCAAACTGTTACTGGTAACGAACGCTTCATCCTAGAAGAGTGAAAATTGGGCAGCTAACTGGACTTAGTGAACTGATCATTACCACAGAGATCATCAAGGTCGGATGAAAAAAAATTTGCCGAGTATTCAGAAAACCAGTAGTATTTTGGAAGCTTGGAACACCTTTCCAATGAATGTGTTTTACGCAGTGTTTGCTTGTGGCTATTTCAAGAGGAAACAAACCACAAAGACAGAACTTAGAACTACTTTATTTTGTCAAGTTTCAAGGAGCTAGCACAAACCGTGTTTGATTTAGACTTAAAAAACACATCTATCTGTATAGGAGGAAATAGAGTGAAACCTAAAAATTCAAACTGTTACTGGTAACAACGCTTCATCCTAGAAGAGTGAAAATTGGGCAGCTAAGTGGACTTAGTGAACTGATCATTACCACAGAGATCATCAAGGTCGGATGAAAAAAAATTTGCCGAGTATTCAGAAAACCAGTAGTATTTTGGAAGCTTGGAACACCTTTCCAATGAATGTGTTTTACGCAGTCTTTGCTTGTGGCTATTTCAAGAGGAAACAAACCACAAAGACAGAACTTAGAACTACTTTATTTTGTCAAGTTTCAATGAGCTAGCACAAACCGTGTTTGATTTTTACTTAAAAAACACATCTATCTGTATAGGAGGAAATAGAGTGAAACCTAAAAATTCAAACTGTTACTGGTAACGAACGCTTCATCCTAGAAGAGTGAAAATTGGGCAGGTAAGTGGACTTAGTGAACTGATCATTACCACAGAGATCATCAAGGTCCGATGACAAAAAATTTGCCGAGTATTCAGAAAACCAGTAGTATTTTGGAAGCTTGGAACACCTTTCCAATAAAGGTGTTTTACGAAGTCTTTGCTTGTGGCTATTTCAAGAGGAAACAAACCACAAAGACAGAACTTAGAACTACTTTATTTTGTCAAGTTTCAAGGAGCTAGCACAAACCGTGTTTGATTTAGACTTAAAAAACACATCTATCTGTATAGGAGGAAAGAGAGTGAAACCTAAAAATTCAAACTGTTACTGGTAACGAACGCTTCATCCTAGAAGAGTGAAAATTGGGCAGCTAAGTGGACTTAGTGAACTGATCATTACCACAGAGATCATCAAGGTCGGATGAAAAAAAATTTGCCGAGTATTCAGAAAACCAGTAGTATTTTGGAAGCTTGGCACACCTTTCCAATGAATGTGTTTTACGCAGTCTTTGCTTGTGCCTATTTCAAGAGGAAACAAACCACAAAGACAGAACTTAGAACTACTTTATTTTGTCAAGTTTCAAGGAGCTAGCACAAACCGTGTTTGATTTAGACTTCCAAATACATCTATATATATAGGAGGAAATAGAGTGAAACCTAAAACTCAAACTGTTACTGGTAACGAACGCTTCATCCTAGAAGAGTGAATATTTGGCAGCTAAGTGGACTAAGTAAACTGATCATTACCACAGAGATCATCAAGGTCGGATGAAAAAAAATTTTGCCGAGTATTCAGAAAACCAGTAGTTTTTTGGAAGCTTGGCACACCTTTCCAATGAAGGTGTTTTACGCAGTCTTTGCTTGTTTCTATTTAAGAGGAAACAAACCACAAAGACAGAACTTAGAACTACTTTATTTTGTCAAGTTTCAAGGAGCTAGCACAAACCGTGTTTGATTTAGACTTAAAAAACACATCTATCTGTATAGGCGGAAATAGAGTGAAACCTAAAAATTCAAACTGTTACTGGTAACGAACGCTTCAACCTAGAAGAGTGAAAATTGGGCAGGTAAGTGGACTTAGTGAACTGATCATTACCACAGAGATCATCAAGGTCGGAAGAAAAAGAATTTGCCGAGTATTCAGAAAACCACTAGTATTTTGGAAGCTTGGAACACCTTTCCTATAAAGGTGTTTTACGCAGTCTTTGCTTGTGGCTATTTCAAGAGGAAACAAACCACAAAGACAGAACTTAGAACTACTTTATTTTGTCAAGTTTCAAGGAGCTAGCACAAACCGTGTTTGATTTAGACTTAAAAAACACATCTATCTGTATTGGAGGAAATAGAGTGAAACCTAAAAACTCAAACTGTTACGGGTAACGAACGCTTCATCCTAGAAGAGTGAATATTGGGCAGCTAAGTGGACTAAATAAACTGATCATTACCACAGAGATCATCAAGGTCGGATGAAAAAAAATTTGCCGAGTATGCCGAAAACCAGTAGTTTTTTGGAAGCTTGGAACACCTTTCCAATGAATGTGTTTTACGCAGTCTTTGCTTGTGCCTATTTCAAGAGGAAACAAACCACAAAGACAGAACTTAGAACTACTTTATTTTGTCAAGTTTCAAGGAGCTAGCACAAACCGTGTTTGATTTAGACTTCCAAATACATCTATATATATAGGAGGAAATAGAGTGAAACCTAAAAATTCAAACTGTTACTGGTAACGAACGCTTCATCCTAGAAGAGTGAAAATTGGGCAGATAAGTGGACTTAGTGAACTGATCATTACCACAGAGATCATCAAGTTCGGATGAAAAAAAATTTGCCGAGTAATCAGAAAACCAGTAGTATTTTGGAAGCTTGGAACACCTTTCCAATAAAGGTGTTTTACGAAGTCTTTGCTTGTGGCTATTTCAAGAGGAAACAAACCACAAAGACAGAACTTAGAACTACTTTATTTTGTCAAGTTTCAAGGAGCTAGCACAAACCGTGTTTGATTTAGACTTAAAAAACACATCTATCTGTATAGGAGGAAATCGAGTGAAACCTAAAAATTCAAACGGTTACTGGTAACGAACGCTTCATCCTAGAAGAGTGAAAATTGGGCAGCTAAGTGGACTTAGTGAACTGATCATTACCACAGAGATCATCAAGGTCGGATGAAAAAAAATTTGCCGAGTATTCAGAAAACCAGTAGTATTTTGGAAGCTTGGAACAGGTTTCCAATGAATGTATTTTACACAGTGTTTGCTTGTGGCTATTTCAAGAGGAAACAAACCACAAAGACAGAACTTAGAACTACTTTATTTTTTCAAGTTTCAAGGAGCTAGCACAAACCGTGTTTGATTTAGACTTAAAAAACACATCTATCTGTATAGGAGGAAATCGAGTGAAACCTAAAAATTCAAACTGTTACTGGTAACGAGCGCTTCATCCTAGAAGAGTGAAAATTGGGCAGCTAAGTGGACTTAGTGAACTGATCATTACCACAGAGATCATCAAGGTCGGATGAAAAAAAATTTGCCGAGTATTCAGAAAACCAGTAGTATTTTGGAAGCTTGGAACACCTTTCCAATAAAGGTGTTTTATGCAGTCTTTGCTTGTGGCTATTTCAAGAGGAAACAAACCACAAAGACAGAACTTAGAACTCCTTGATTTTGTCAAGTTTCAAGGAGCTAGCACAAACCGTGTTTGATTTAGACTTAAAAAACACATCTATCTGTATAGGAGGAAATAGAGTGAAACCTAAAAATTCAAACTGTTACTGGTAAGGAACGCTTCATCCTAGAAGAGTGAAGTTGGGCAGCTAAGTGGACTTAGTGAACTGATCATTACCACAGAGATCATCAAGGTCGGATGAAAAAAATTTTGCCGAGTATTCAGAAAACCAGTAGTATTTTGGAAGCTTGGCACACCTTTCCAATGAATGTGTTTTATGCAGTCTTTGCTTGTGGCTATTTCAAGAGGAAACAAACCACAAAGACAGAACTTAGAACTACTTTATTTTCTCAAGTTTCAAGGAGCTAGCACAAACAGTGTTTGATTTAGACTTAAAAAACATATCTATCTGTATAGGAGGAAATAGAGTGAAACCTAAAAATTCAAACTGTTACTGCTAACGAACGCTTCATCCTAGAAGAGTGAAAATTGGGCAGATAAGTGGACTTAGTGAACTGATCATTACCAAAGAGATCATCAAGGTCGGATGAAAAAAATTTGCCGAGTATTCAGAAAACCAGTAGTATTTTGGAAGCTTGGAACACCTTTCCTATAAAGGTGTTTTACGCAGTGTTTGCTTGTGGTTATTTCAAGAGGAAACAAACCACAAAGACAGAACTTAGAACTACTTTATTTTGTCAAGTTTCAAGGAGCTAGCACAAACCGTGTTTGATTTAGACTTAAAAAACACATCTATCTGTATAGGAGGAAATCGAGTGAAACCTAAAAATTCAAACTGTTACTGGTAACGAACGCTTCATCCTAGAAGAGTGAAAATTGGGCAGCTAAGTGGACTTAGTGAACTGATCATTACCACAGAGATCATCAAGGTCGGATGAAAAAAAATTTGCCGAGTATTCAGAAAACCAGTAGTATTTTGGAAGCTTGGAACACCTTTCCAAAGAATGTATTTTACACAGTGTTTGCTTGTGGCTATTTCAAGAGGAAACAAACCACAAAGACAGAACTTAGAACTACTTTATTTTTTCAAGTTTCAAGGAGCTAGCACAAACCGTGTTTGATTTAGACTTAAAAAACACATCTATCTGTATAGGAGGAAATAGAGTGAAACCTAAAAATTCAAACTGTTACTGGTAACGAGCGCTTCATCCTAGAAGAGTGAAAATTGGGCAGCTAAGTGGACTTAGTGAACTGATCATTACCACAGAGATCATCAAGGTCGGATGAAAAAAAATTTGCCGAGTATTCAGAAAACCAGTAGTATTTTGGAAGCTTGGAACACCTTTCCAATAAAGGTGTTTTATGCAGTCTTTGCTTGTGGCTATTTCAAGAGGAAACAAACCACAAAGACAGAACTTAGAACTACTTGATTTTGTCAAGTTTCAAGGAGCTAGCACAAACCGTGTTTGATTTAGACTTAAAAAACACATCTATCTGTATAGGAGGAAATAGAGTGAAACCTAAAAATTCAAACTGTTACTGGTAAGGAACGCTTCATCCTAGAAGAGTGAAGTTGGGCAGCTAAGTGGACTTAGTGAACTGATCATTACCACAGAGATCATCAAGGTCGGATGAAAAAAAATTTGCCGAGTATTCAGAAAACCAGTAGTATTTTGGAAGCTTGGCACACCTTTCCAATGAATGTGTTTTATGCAGTCTTTGCTTGTGGCTATTTCAAGAGGAAACAAACCACAAGACAGAACTTAGAACTACTTTATTTTCTCAAATTTCAAGGAGCTAGCACAAACAGTGTTTGATTTAGACTTAAAAAACATATCTATCTGTATAGGAGGAAATAGAGTGAAACCTAAAAATTCAAACTGTTACTGCTAACGAACGCTTCATCCTAGAAGAGTGAAAATTGGGCAGATAAGTGGACTTAGTGAACTGATCATTACCAAAGAGATCATCAAGGTTGGATGAAAAAAATTTGCCGAGTATTCAGAAAACCAGTAGTATTTTGGAAGCTTGGAACACCTTTCCTATAAAGGTGTTTTACGCAGTGTTTGCTTGTGGCTATTTCAAGAGGAAACAAACCACAAAGACAGAACTTAGAACTACTTTATTTTGTCAAGTTTCAAGGAGCTAGCACAAACCGTGTTTGATTAAGACTTAAAAAACACATCTATCTGTATAGGAGGAAATAGAGTGAAACCTAAAAATTCAAACTGTTACTGGTAACGAACGCTTCATCCTAGAAGAGTGAAAGTTGGGCAGCTAAGTGGACTTAGTGAACTGATCATTACCACAGAGATCATCAAGGTCGGATGAAAAAAAATTTGCCGAGTATTCAGAAAACCAGTAGTATTTTGGAAGCTTGGAACACCTTTCCAATAAAGGTGTTTTACGCAGTCTTTGCTTGTGCCTATTTCAAGAGGAAACAAACCACAAAGACAGAACTTAGAACTACTTTATTTTGTCAAGTTTCAAGGAGGTAGCACAAACCGTGTTTGATTTAGACTTAAAAAACACATCTATCTGTATAGGAGGAAATAGAGTGAAACCTAAAATCTCAAACTGTTACTGGTAACGAACGCTTCATCCTAGAAGAGTGAAAATTGGGCAGGTAAGTGGACTTAGTGAACTGATCATTACCACAGAGATCATCAAGGTCGGATGAAAAAAAATTTGCCGAGTATTCAGAAAACCAGTAGTATTTTGGAAGCTTGGAACACCTTTCCAATGAATGTGTTTTATGCAGTCTTTGCTTGTGGCTATTTCAAGAGGAAACAAACCACAAAGACAGAACTTAGAACTACTTTATTTTTTCAATTTTCAAGGAGCTAGCACAAACCGTGTTTGATTTTTATTAAAAAACACATCTATCTGTATAGGAGGAAATAGAGTGAAACCTAAACATTCAAACTGTTACTGGTAACGAACGCTTCATCCTAGAAGAGTGAAAATTGGGCAGGTAAGTGGACTTAGTGAACTGATCATTACCACAGAGATCATCAAGTTCGGATGAAAAAAAATTTGCCGAGTAATCAGAAAACCAGTAGTATTTTGGAAGCTTGGAACACCTTTCCAATAAAGGTGTTTTACGAAGTCTTTGCTTGTGGCTATTTCAAGAGGAAACAAACCACAAAGACAAAACTTAGAACTACTTTATTTTGTCAAGTTTCAAGGAGCTAGCACAAACCGTGTTTGATTTAGACTTCCAAACACATATATATATATAGTAGGAAATAGAGTGAAACCTAAAAACTCAAACTGTTACTGGTAACGAACGCTTCATCCTAGAAGAGTGAATATTGTGCAGCTAAGCGGACTAAGTAAACTGATCATTACCACAGAGATCATCAAGGTCGGATGAAAAAAAATTTGCCGAGTATTCAGAAAACCAGTAGTATTTTGGAAGCTTGGAACACCTTTCCAATAAAGGTGTTTTACGCAGTCTTTGCTTGTGGCTATTTCAAGAGGAAACAAACCACAAAGACAGAACTTAGAACTACTTTATTTTGTCAAGTTTCAAGGAGGTAGCACAAACCGTGTTTGATTTAGACTTAAAAAACACATCTATCTGTATAGGAGGAAATAGAGTGAAACCTAAAATCTCAAACTGTTACTGGTAACGAACGCTTCATCCTAGAAGAGTGAAAATTGGGCAGGTAAGTGGACTTAGTGAACTGATCATTACCACAGAGATCATCAAGGTCGGATGAAAAAAAATTTGCCGAGTATTCAGAAAACCAGTAGTATTTTGGAAGCTTGGAACACCTTTCCAATGAATGTGTTTTATGCAGTCTTTGCTTGTGGCTATTTCAAGAGGAAACAAACCACAAAGACAGAACTTAGAACTACTTTATTTTGTCAATTTTCAAGGAGCTAGCACAAACCGTGTTTGATTTTTACTTAAAAAACACATCTATCTGTATAGGAGGAAATAGAGTGAAACCTAAAAATTCAAACTGTTACTGGTAACGAACGCTTCATCCTAGAAGAGTGAAAATTGGGCAGGTAAGTGGACTTAGTGAACTGATCATTACCACAGAGATCATCAAGTTCGGATGAAAAAAAATTTGCCGAGTAATCAGAAAACCAGTAGTATTTTGGAAGCTTGGAACACCTTTCCAATAAAGGTGTTTTACGAAGTCTTTGCTTGTGGCTATTTCAAGAGGAAACAAACCACAAAGACAGAACTTAGAACTACTTTATTTTGTCAAGTTTCAAGGAGCTAGCAAAACCGTGTTTGATTTAGACTTCCAAACACATCTATATATATAGGAGGAAATAGAGTGAAACCTAAAAACTCAAACTGTTACTGGTAACGAACGCTTCATCCTAGAAGAGTGAATATTGTGCAGCTAAGCGGACTAAGTAAACTGATCATTACCACAGAGATCATCAAGGTCGGATGAAAAAAAATTTGCCGAGTATTCAGAAAACCAGTAGTATTTTGGAAGCTTGGCACACCTTTCAAATGAATGTGTTTTACGCAGTCTTTGCTTGTGGCTATTTCAAGAGGAAACAAACCACAAAGACAGAACTTAGAACTACTTTATTTTGTCAAGTTTCAAGGAGCTAGCACAAACCGTGTTTGATTTAGACTTAAAAAACACATCTATCTGTATAGGAGGAAATCGAGTGAAACCTAAAAATTCAAACTGTTACTGGTAACGAACGCTTCATCCTAGAAGAGTGAAAATTGGGCAGCTAAGTGGACTTAGTGAACTGATCATTACCACAGAGATCATCAAGGTCGGATGAAAAAAAATTTGCCGAGTATTCAGAAAACCAGTAGTATTTTGGAAGCTTGGAACAGGTTTCCAATGAATGTATTTTACACAGTGTTTGCTTGTGGCTATTTCAAGAGGAAACAAACCACAAAGACAGAACTTAGAACTACTTTATTTTTTCAAGTTTCAAGGAGCTAGCACAAACCGTGTTTGATTTAGACTTAAAAAACACATCTATCTGTATAGGAGGAAATCGAGTGAAACCTAAAAATTCAAACTGTTACTGGTAACGAGCGCTTCATCCTAGAAGAGTGAAAATTGGGCAGCTAAGTGGACTTAGTGAACTGATCATTACCACAGAGATCATCAAGGTCGGATGAAAAAAAATTTGCCGAGTATTCAGAAAACCAGTAGTATTTTGGAAGCTTGGAACACCTTTCCAATAAAGGTGTTTTATGCAGTCTTTGCTTGTGGCTATTTCAAGAGGAAACAAACCACAAAGACAGAACTTAGAACTACTTGATTTTGTCAAGTTTCAAGGAGCTAGCACAAACCGTGTTTGATTTAGACTTAAAAAACACATCTATCTGTATAGGAGGAAATAGAGTGAAACCTAAAAATTCAAACTGTTACTGGTAAGGAACGCTTCATCCTAGAAGAGTGAAGTTGGGCAGCTAAGTGGACTTAGTGAACTGATCATTACCACAGAGATCATCAAGGTCGATGAAAAAAATTTTGCCGAGTATTCAGAAAACCAGTAGTATTTTGGAAGCTTGGCACACCTTTCCAATGAATGTGTTTTATGCAGTCTTTGCTTGTGGCTATTTCAAGAGGAAACAAACCACAAAGACAGAACTTAGAACTACTTTATTTTCTCAAGTTTCAAGGAGCTAGCACAAACAGTGTTTGATTTAGACTTAAAAAACATATCTATCTGTATAGGAGGAAATAGAGTGAAACCTAAAAATTCAAACTGTTACTGCTAACGAACGCTTCATCCTAGAAGAGTGAAAATTGGGCAGATAAGTGGACTTAGTGAACTGATCATTACCAAAGAGATCATCAAGGTCGGATGAAAAAAATTTGCCGAGTATTCAGAAAACCAGTAGTATTTTGGAAGCTTGGAACACCTTTCCTATAAAGGTGTTTTACGCAGTGTTTGCTTGTGGTTATTTCAAGAGGAAACAAACCACAAAGACAGAACTTAGAACTACTTTATTTTGTCAAGTTTCAAGGAGCTAGCACAAACCGTGTTTGATTTAGACTTAAAAAACACATCTATCTGTATAGGAGGAAATAGAGTGAAACCTAAAAATTCAAACTGTTACTGGTAACGAACGCTTCATCCTAGAAGAGTGAAAGTTGGGCAGCTAAGTGGACTTAGTGAACTGATCATTACCACAGAGATCATCAAGGTCGGATGAAAAAAAAATTGCCGAGTATTCAGAAAACCAGTAGTATTTTGGAAGCTTGGAACACCTTTCCAATAAAGGTGTTTTACGCAGTCTTTGCTTGTGGCTATTTCAAGAGGAAACAAACCACAAAGACAGAACTTAGAACTACTTTATTTTGTCAAGTTTCAAGGAGGTAGCACAAACCGTGTTTGATTTAGACTTAAAAAACACATCTATCTGTATAGGAGGAAATAGAGTGAAACCTAAAATCTCAAACTGTTACTGGTAACGAATGCTTCATCCTAGAAGAGTGAAAATTGGGCAGGTAAGTGGACTTAGTGAACTGATCATTACCACAGAGATCATCAAGGTCGGATGAAAAAAAATTTGCCGAGTATTCAGAAAACCAGTAGTATTTTGGAAGCTTGGAACACCTTTCCAATGAATGTGTTTTATGCAGTCTTTGCTTGTGGCTATTTCAAGAGGAAACAAACCACAAAGACAGAACTTAGAACTACTTGATTTTGTCAAGTTTCAAGGAGCTAGCACAAACCGTGTTTGATTTTTACTTAAAAAACACATCTATCTGTATAGGAGGAAATAGAGTGAAACCTAAACATTCAAACTGTTACTGGTAACGAACGCTTCATCCTAGAAGAGTGAAAATTGGGCAGGTAAGTGGACTTAGTGAACTGATCATTACCACAGAGATCATCAAGGTCGGATGAAAAAAAATTTGCCGAGTATTCAGAAAACCAGTAGTATTTTGGAAGCTTGGAACACCTTTCCAATGAATGTATTTTACGCAGTGTTTGCTTGTGGCTATTTCAAGAGGAAACAAACCACAAAGACAGAAATTAGAACTACTTGATTTTGTCAAGTTTCAAGGAGCTAGCACAAACCGTGTTTGATTTAGACTTAAAAAACACATCTATCTGTATAGGAGGAAATAGAGTGAAACTTAAAAATTCAAACTGTTACTGGTAACGAACGCTTCATCCTAGAAGAGTGAAAATTGGGCAGCTAAGTGGACTTAGTGAACTGATCATTACCACAGAGATCATCAAGGTCGGATGAAAAAAAAATTGCCGAGTATTCAGAAAACCAGTAGTATTTTGGAAGCTTGGAACACCTTTCCAATAAAGGTGTTTTACGCAGTCTTTGCTTGTGGCTATTTCAAGAGGAAACAAACCACAAAGACAGAACTTAGAACTACTTTATTTTGTCAAGTTTCAAGGAGCTAGCACCAACCGTGTTTGATTTTTACTTAAAAAACACATCTATCTGTATAGGAGGAAATAGAGTGAAACCTAAAAATTCAAACTGTTACTGGTAACGAACGCTTCCTCCTAGAAGAGTGAAAGTTGGGCAGGTAAGTGGACTTAGTGAACTGATCATTACCACAGAGATCATCAAGTTCGGATGAAAAAAAATTTGCCGAGTAATCAGAAAACCAGTAGTATTTTGGAAGCTTGGAACACCTTTCCAATAAAGGTGTTTTACGAAGTCTTTGCTTGTGGCTATTTCAAGAGGAAACCAACCACAAAGACAGAACTTAGAACTACTTTATTTTGTCAAGTTTCAAGGAGCTAGCAAAAACCGTGTTTGATTTAGACTTCCAAACACATCTATATATATAGGAGGAAATAGAGTGAAACCTAAAAACTCAAACTGTTACTGGTAACGAACGCTTCATCCTAGAAGAGTGAATATTGTGCAGCTAAGCGGACTGAGTAAACTGATCATTACCAAAGAGATCATCAAGGTCGGATGAAAAAAAATTTGCCGAGTATTCAGAAAACCAGTAGTATTTTGGAAGCTTGGCACACCTTTCAAATGAATGTGTTTTACACAGTCTTTGCTTGTGGCTATTTCAAGAGGAAACAAACCACAAAGACAGAACTTAGAACTACTTTATTTTGTCAAGTTTCAAGGAGCTAGCACAAACCGTGTTTGATTTAGACTTAAAAAACACATCTATCTGTATAGGAGGAAATCGAGTGAAACCTAAAAATTCAAACTGTTACTGGTAACGAACGCTTCATCCTAGAAGAGTGAAAATTGGGCAGCTAAGTGGACTTAGTGAACTGATCATTACCACAGAGATCATCAAGGTCGGATGAAAAAAAATTTGCCGAGTATTCAGAAAACCAGTAGTATTTTGGAAGCTTGGAACACCTTTCCAATGAATGTATATTACGCAGTGTTTGCTTGTGGCTATTTCAAGAGGAAACAAACCACAAAGACAGAACTTAGAACTACTTGATTTTGTCAAGTTTCAAGGAGCTAGCACAAACCGTGTTTGATTTAGACTTAAAAAACACATCTATCTGTATAGGAGGAAATAGAGTGAAACCTAAAAATTCAAACTGTTACTGGTAACGAACGCTTCATGCTAGAAGAGTGAAAATTGGGCAGCTAAGTGGACTTAGTGAACTGATCATTACCACAGAGATCATCAAGGTCGGATGAAAAAAAAATTGCCGAGTATTCAGAAAACCAGTAGTATTTTGGAAGCTTGGAACACCTTTCCAATAAAGGTGTTTTACGCAGTCTTTGCTTGTGGCTATTTCAAGAGGAAACAAACCACAAAGACAGAACTTAGAACTACTTTATTTTGTCAAGTTTCAAGGAGCTAGCACAAACCGTGTTTGATTTAGACTTAAAAAACACATCTATCTGTATAGGAGGAAATAGAGTGAAACCTAAAAATTCAAACTGTTACTGGTAACGAACGCTTCATCCTAGAAGAGTGAAACTTGGGCAGCTAAGTGGACTTAGTGAACTGATCATTACCACAGAGATCATCAAGGTCAGATGAAAAAAAATTTGCCGAGTATTCAGAAAACCAGTAGTATTTTGGAAGCTTGGAACACCTTTCCAATGAATGTGTTTTACGCAGTCTTTGCTTGTGGCTATTTCAAGAGGAAACAAACCACAAAGACAGAACTTAGAACTACTTTATTTTGTCAAGTTTCAAGGAGCTAGCACAAACCGTGTTTGATTTTTACTTAAAAAACACATCTATCTGTATAGGAGGAAATAGAGTGAAACCTAAAATTCAAACTGTTACTGGTAACGAACGCTTCATCCTAGAAGAGTGAAAATTGGGCAGGTAAGTGGACTTAGTGAACTGATCATTACCACAGAGATCATCAAGGTCGGATGAAAAAAAATTTGCCGAGTATTCAGAAAACCAGTAGTATTTTGGAAGCTTGGAACACCTTTCCAATAAAGGTGTTTTACGCAGTCTTTGCTTGTGGCTATTTCAAGAGGAAACAAACCACAAAGACAGAACTTAGAACTACTTTATTTTGTCAAGTTTCAAGGAGCTAGCACAAACCGTGTTTGATTTAGACTTCCAAACACATCTATATATATATAGGAGGAAATAGAGTGAAACCTAAAAACTCAAACTGTTACTGGTAACGAACGCTTCATCCTAGAAGAGTGAATATTGGGCAGCTAAGTGGACTAAGTAAACTGATCATTACCACAGAGATCATCAAGGTCGGATGAAAAAAAATTTGCCGAGTATTCAGAAAACCAGTAGTATTTTGGAAGCTTGGCACACCTTTCAAATGAATGTGTTTTACGCAGTCTTTGCTTGTGGCTATTTCAAGAGGAAACAAACCACAAAGACAGAACTTAGAACTACTTTATTTTGTCAAGTTTCAAGGAGCTAGCACAAACCGTGTTTGATTTAGACTTAAAAAACACATCTATCTGTATAGGAGGAAATCGAGTGAAACCTAAAAATTCAAACTGTTACTGGTAACGAGCGCTTCATCCTAGAAGAGTGAAAATTGGGCAGCTAAGTGGACTTAGTGAACTGATCATTACCACAGAGATCATCAAGGTCGGATGAAAAAAAATTTGCCGAGTATTCAGAAAACCAGTAGTATTTTGGAAGCTTGGAACACCTTTCCAATAAAGGTGTTTTATGCAGTCTTTGCTTGTGGCTATTTCAAGAGGAAACAAACCACAAAGACAGAACTTAGAACTACTTGATTTTGTCAAGTTTCAAGGAGCTAGCACAAACCGTGTTTGATTTAGACTTAAAAAACACATCTATCTGTATAGGAGGAAATAGAGTGAAACCTAAAAATTCAAACTGTTACTGGTAAGGAACGCTTCATCCTAGAAGAGTGAAGTTGGGCAGCTAAGTGGACTTAGTGAACTGATCATTACCACAGAGATCATCAAGGTCGGATGAAAAAAATTTTGCCGAGTATTCAGAAAACCAGTAGTATTTTGGAAGCTTGGCACACCTTTCCAATGAATGTGTTTTATGCAGTCTTTGCTTGTGGCTATTTCAAGAGGAAACAAACCACAAAGACAGAACTTAGAACTACTTTATTTTCTCAAGTTTCAAGGAGCTAGCAAAAACAGTGTTTGATTTAGACTTAAAAAACATATCTATCTGTATAGGAGGAAATAGAGTGAAACCTAAAAATTCAAACTGTTACTGCTAACGAACGCTTCATCCTAGAAGAGTGAAAATTGGGCAGATAAGTGGACTTAGTGAACTGATCATTACCAAAGAGATCATCAAGGTCGGATGAAAAAAATTTGCCGAGTATTCAGAAAACCAGTAGTATTTTGGAAGCTTGGAACACCTTTCCTATAAAGGTGTTTTACGCAGTGTTTGCTTGTGGCTATTTCAAGAGGAAACAAACCACAAAGACAGAACTTAGAACTACTTTATTTTGTCAAGTTTCAAGGAGCTAGCACAAACCGTGTTTGATTTAGACTTAAAAAACACATCTATCTGTATAGGAGGAAATAGAGTGAAACCTAAAAATTCAAACTGTTACTGGTAACGAACGCTTCATCCTAGAAGAGTGAAAGTTGGGCAGCTAAGTGGACTTAGTGAACTGATCATTACCAGAGAGATCATCAAGGTCGGATGAAAAAAAATTTGCCGAGTATTCAGAAAACCAGTAGTATTTTGGAAGCTTGGAACACCTTTCCAATAAAGGTGTTTTACGCAGTCTTTGCTTGTGGCTATTTCAAGAGGAAACAAACCACAAAGACAGAACTTAGAACTACTTTATTTTGTCAAGTTTCAAGGAGGTAGCACAAACCGTGTTTGATTTAGACTTAAAAAACACATCTATCTGTATAGGAGGAAATAGAGTGAAACCTAAAATCTCAAACTGTTACTGGTAACGAACGCTTCATCCTAGAAGAGTGAAAATTGGGCAGGTAAGTGGACTTAGTGAACTGATCATTACCACAGAGATCATCAAGGTCGGATGAAAAAAAATTTGCCGAGTATTCAGAAAACCAGTAGTATTTTGGAAGCTTGGAACACCTTTCCAATAAAGGTGTTTTATGCAGTCTTTGCTTGTGGCTATTTCAAGAGGAAACAAACCACAAAGACAGAACTTAGAACTACTTGATTTTGTCAAGTTTCAAGGAGCTAGCACAAACCGTGTTTGATTTAGACTTAAAAAACACATCTATCTGTATAGGAGGAAATAGAGTGAAACCTAAAAATTCAAACTGTTACTGGTAAGGAACGCTTCATCCTAGAAGAGTGAAGTTGGGCAGCTAAGTGGACTTAGTGAACTGATCATTACCACAGAGATCATCAAGGTCGGATGAAAAAAATTTTGCCGAGTATTCAGAAAACCAGTAGTATTTTGGAAGCTTGGCACACCTTTCAAATGAATGTGTTTTATGCAGTCTTTGCTTGTGGCTATTTCAAGAGGAAACAAACCACAAAGACAGAACTTAGAACTACTTTATTTTCTCAAGTTTCAAGGAGCTAGCACAAACAGTGTTTGATTTAGACTTAAAAAACATATCTATCTGTATAGGAGGAAATAGAGTGAAACCTAAAAATTCAAACTGTTACTGCTAACGAACGCTTCATCCTAGAAGAGTGAAAATTGGGCAGATAAGTGGACTTAGTGAACTGATCATTACCAAAGAGATCATCAAGGTCGGATGAAAAAAATTTGCCGAGTATTCAGAAAACCAGTAGTATTTTGGAAGCTTGGAACACCTTTCCTATAAAGGTGTTTTATGCAGTGTTTGCTTGTGGTTATTTCAAGAGGAAACAAACCACAAAGACAGAACTTAGAACTACTTTATTTTGTCAAGTTTCAAGGAGCTAGCACAAACCGTGTTTGATTTAGACTTAAAAAACACATCTATCTGTATAGGAGGAAATAGAGTGAAACCTAAAAATTCAAACTGTTACTGGTAACGAACGCTTCATCCTAGAAGAGTGAAAGTTGGGCAGCTAAGTGGACTTAGTGAACTGATCATTACCACAGAGATCATCAAGGTCGGATGAAAAAAAATTTGCCGAGTATTCAGAAAACCAGTAGTATTTTGGAAGCTTGGAACACCTTTCCAATAAAGGTGTTTTACGCAGTCTTTGCTTGTGGCTATTTCAAGAGGAAACAAACCACAAAGACAGAACTTAGAACTACTTTATTTTGTCAAGTTTCAAGGAGGTAGCACAAACCGTGTTTGATTTAGACTTAAAAAACACATCTATCTGTATAGGAGGAAATAGAGTGAAACCTAAAATCTCAAACTGTTACTGGTAACGAATGCTTCATCCTAGAAGAGTGAAAATTGGGCAGGTAAGTGGACTTAGTGAACTGATCATTACCACAGAGATCATCAAGGTCGGATGAAAAAAAATTTGCCGAGTATTCAGAAAACCAGTAGTATTTTGGAAGCTTGGAACACCTTTCCAATGAATGTGTTTTATGCAGTCTTTGCTTGTGGCTATTTCAAGAGGAAACAAACCACAAAGACAGAACTTAGAACTACTTGATTTTGTCAAGTTTCAAGGAGCTAGCACAAACCGTGTTTGATTTTTACTTAAAAAACACATCTATCTGTATAGGAGGAAATAGAGTGAAACCTAAACATTCAAACTGTTACTGGTAACGAACGCTTCATCCTAGAAGAGTGAAAATTGGGCAGGTAAGTGGACTTAGTGAACTGATCATTACCACAGAGATCATCAAGGTCGGATGAAAAAAAATTTGCCGAGTATTCAGAAAACCAGTAGTATTTTGGAAGCTTGGAACACCTTTCCAATGAATGTATTTTACGCAGTGTTTGCTTGTGGCTATTTCAAGAGGAAACAAACCACAAAGACAGAAATTAGAACTACTTGATTTTGTCAAGTTTCAAGGAGCTAGCACAAACCGTGTTTGATTTAGACTTAAAAAACACATCTATCTGTATAGGAGGAAATAGAGTGAAACTTAAAAATTCAAACTGTTACTGGTAACGAACGCTTCATCCTAGAAGAGTGAAAATTGGGCAGCTAAGTGGACTTAGTGAACTGATCATTACCACAGAGATCATCAAGGTCGGATGAAAAAAAAATTGCCGAGTATTCAGAAAACCAGTAGTATTTTGGAAGCTTGGAACACCTTTCCAATAAAGGTGTTTTACGCAGTCTTTGCTTGTGGCTATTTCAAGAGGAAACAAACCACAAAGACAGAACTTAGAACTACTTTATTTTGTCAAGTTTCAAGGAGCTAGCACAAACCGTGTTTGATTTTTACTTAAAAAACACATCTATCTGTATAGGAGGAAATAGAGTGAAACCTAAAAATTCAAACTGTTACTGGTAACGAACGCTTCCTCCTAGAAGAGTGAAAGTTGGGCAGGTAAGTGGACTTAGTGAACTGATCATTACCACAGAGATCATCAAGTTCGGATGAAAAAAAATTTGCCGAGTAATCAGAAAACCAGTAGTATTTTGGAAGCTTGGAACACCTTTCCAATAAAGGTGTTTTACGAAGTCTTTGCTTGTGGCTATTTCAAGAGGAAACAAACCACAAAGACAGAACTTAGAACTACTTTATTTTGTCAAGTTTCAAGGAGCTAGCAAAAACCGTGTTTGATTTAGACTTCCAAACACATCTATATATATAGGAGGAAATAGAGTGAAACCTAAAAACTCAAACTGTTACTGGTAACGAACGCTTCATCCTAGAAGAGTGAATATTGTGCAGCTAAGCGGACTGAGTAAACTGATCATTACCAAAGAGATCATCAAGGTCGGATGAAAAAAAATTTGCCGAGTATTCAGAAAACCAGTAGTATTTTGGAAGCTTGGCACACCTTTCAAATGAATGTGTTTTACACAGTCTTTGCTTGTGGCTATTTCAAGAGGAAACAAACCACAAAGACAGAACTTAGAACTACTTTATTTTGTCAAGTTTCAAGGAGCTAGCACAAACCGTGTTTGATTTAGACTTAAAAAACACATCTATCTGTATAGGAGGAAATCGAGTGAAACCTAAAAATTCAAACTATTACTGGTAACGAACGCTTCATCCTAGAAGAGTGAAAATTGGGCAGCTAAGTGGACTTAGTGAACTGATCATTACCACAGAGATCATCAAGGTCGGATGAAAAAAAATTTGCCGAGTATTCAGAAAACCAGTAGTATTTTGGAAGCTTGGAACACCTTTCCAATGAATGTATTTTACGCAGTGTTTGCTTGTGGCTATTTCAAGAGGAAACAAACCACAAAGACAGAACTTAGAACTACTTGATTTTGTCAAGTTTCAAGGAGCTAGCACAAACCGTGTTTGATTTAGACTTAAAAAACACATCTATCTGTATAGGAGGAAATAGAGTGAAACCTAAAAATTCAAACTGTTACTGGTAACGAACGCTTCATGCTAGAAGAGTGAAAATTGGGCAGCTAAGTGGACTTAGTGAACTGATCATTACCACAGAGATCATCAAGGTCGGATGAAAAAAAAATTGCCGAGTATTCAGAAAACCAGTAGTATTTTGGAAGCTTGGAACACCTTTCCAATAAAGGTGTTTTACGCAGTCTTTGCTTGTGGCTATTTCAAGAGGAAACAAACCACAAAGACAGAACTTAGAACTACTTTATTTTGTCAAGTTTCAAGGAGCTAGCACAAACCGTGTTTGATTTAGACTTAAAAAACACATCTATCTGTATAGAGGAAATAGAGTGAAACCTAAAATTCAAACTGTTACTGGTAACGAACGCTTCATCCTAGAAGAGTGAAACTTGGGCAGCTAAGTGGACTTAGTGAACTGATCATTACCACAGAGATCATCAAGGTCGGATGAAAAAAAATTTGCCGAGTATTCAGAAAACCAG
This sequence comes from Callospermophilus lateralis, assembly GCF_048772815.1. Lineage (NCBI taxonomy): Eukaryota > Metazoa > Chordata > Mammalia > Rodentia > Sciuridae > Callospermophilus > Callospermophilus lateralis. The sequence continues at coordinate 68,775 of NW_027514265.1, forward strand.
TAGTATTTTGGAAGCTTGGAACACCTTTCCAATGAATGTGTTTTACGCAGTCTTTGCTTGTGGCTATTTCAAGAGGAAACAAACCACAAAGACAGAACTTAGAACTACTTTATTTTGTCAAGTTTCAAGGAGCTAGCACAAACCGTGTTTGATTTTTACTTAAAAAACACATCTATCTGTATAGGAGGAAATAGAGTGAAACCTAAAATTCAAACTGTTACTGGTAACGAACGCTTCATCCTAGAAGAGTGAAAATTTGGCAGGTAAGTGGACTTAGTGAACTGATCATTACCACAGAGATCATCAAGGTCGGATGAAAAAAATTTGCCGAGTATTCAGAAAACCAGTAGTATTTTGGAAGCTTGGAACACCTTTCCAATAAAGGTGTTTTACGCAGTCTTTGCTTGTGGCTATTTCAAGAGGAAACAAACCACAAAGACAGAACTTAGAACTACTTTATTTTGTCAAGTTTCAAGGAGCTAGCACAAACCGTGTTTGATTTAGACTTCCAAACACATCTATATATATATAGGAGGAAATAGAGTGAAACCTAAAAACTCAAACTGTTACTGGTAACGAACGCTTCATCCTAGAAGAGTGAATATTGGGCAGCTAAGTGGACTAAGTAAACTGATCATTACCACAGAGATCATCAAGGTCGGATGAAAAAAAATTTGCCGAGTATTCAGAAAACCAGTAGTATTTTGGAAGCTTGGCACACCTTTCAAATGAATGTGTTTTACGCAGTCTTTGCTTGTGGCTATTTCAAGAGAAACAAACCACAAAGACAGAACTTAGAACTACTTTATTTTGTCAAGTTTCAAAGGAGCTAGCACAAACCGTGTTTGATTTAGACTTAAAAAACACATCTATCTGTATAGGAGGAAATCGAGTGAAACCTAAAAATTCAAACTGTTACTGGTAACGAGCGCTTCATCCTAGAAGAGTGAAAATTGGGCAGCTAAGTGGACTTAGTGAACTGATCATTACCACAGAGATCATCAAGGTCGGATGAAAAAAAATTTGCCGAGTATTCAGAAAACCAGTAGTATTTTGGAAGCTTGGAACACCTTTCCAATAAAGGTGTTTTATGCAGTCTTTGCTTGTGGCTATTTCAAGAGGAAACAAACCACAAAGACAGAACTTAGAACTACTTGATTTTGTCAAGTTTCAAGGAGCTAGCACAAACCGTGTTTGATTTAGACTTAAAAAACACATCTATCTGTATAGGAGGAAATAGAGTGAAACCTAAAAATTCAAACTGTTACTGGTAAGGAACGCTTCATCCTAGAAGAGTGAAGTTGGGCAGCTAAGTGGACTTAGTGAACTGATCATTACCACAGAGATCATCAAGGTCGGATGAAAAAAATTTTGCCGAGTATTCAGAAAACCAGTAGTATTTTGGAAGCTTGGCACACCTTTCCAATGAATGTGTTTTATGCAGTCTTTGCTTGTGGCTATTTCAAGAGGAAACAAACCACAAAGACAGAACTTAGAACTACTTTATTTTCTCAAGTTTCAAGGAGCTAGCAAAAACAGTGTTTGATTTAGACTTAAAAAACATATCTATCTGTATAGGAGGAAATAGAGTGAAACCTAAAAATTCAAACTGTTACTGCTAACGAACGCTTCATCCTAGAAGAGTGAAAATTGTTCAGATAAGTGGACTTAGTGAACTGATCATTACCAAAGAGATCATCAAGGTCGGATGAAAAAAATTTGCCGAGTATTCAGAAAACCAGTAGTATTTTGGAAGCTTGGAACACCTTTCCTATAAAGGTGTTTTACGCAGTGTTTGCTTGTGGCTATTTCAAGAGGAAACAAACCACAAAGACAGAACTTAGAACTACTTTATTTTGTCAAGTTTCAAGGAGCTAGCACAAACCGTGTTTGATTTAGACTTAAAAAACACATCTATCTGTATAGGAGGAAATAGAGTGAAACCTAAAAATTCAAACTGTTACTGGTAACGAACGCTTCATCTTAGAAGAGTGAAAGTTGGGCAGCTAAGTGGACTTAGTGAACTGATCATTACCACAGAGATCATCAAGGTCGGATGAAAAAAAATTTGCCGAGTATTCAGAAAACCAGTAGTATTTTGGAAGCTTGGAACACCTTTCCAATAAAGGTGTTTTACGCAGTCTTTGCTTGTGGCTATTTCAAGAGGAAACAAACCACAAAGACAGAACTTAGAACTACTTTATTTTGTCAAGTTTCAAAGAGGTAGCACAAACCGTGTTTGATTTAGACTTAAAAAACACATCTATCTGTATAGGAGGAAATAGAGTGAAACCTAAAATCTCAAACTGTTACTGGTAACGAACGCTTCATCCTAGAAGAGTGAAAATTGGGCAGGTAAGTGGACTTAGTGAACTGATCATTACCACAGAGATCATCAAGGTCGGATGAAAAAAAATTTGCCGAGTATTCAGAAAACCAGTAGTATTTTGGAAGCTTGGAACACCTTTCCAATGAATGTGTTTTATGCAGTCTTTGCTTGTGGCTATTTCAAGAGGAAACAAACCACAAAGACAGAACTTAGAACTACTTTATTTTGTCAATTTTCAAGGAGCTAGCACAAACCGTGTTTGATTTTTACTTAAAAAACACATCTATCTGTATAGGAGGAAATAGAGTGAAACCTAAACATTCAAACTGTTACTGGTAACGAACGCTTCATCCTAGAAGAGTGAAAATTGGGCAGGTAAGTGGACTTAGTGAACTGATCATTACCACAGAGATCATCAAGTTCGGATGAAAAAAAATTTGCCGAGTATTCAGAAAACCAGTAGTATTTTGGAAGCTTGGAACACCTTTCCAATGAATGTATTTTACGCAGTGTTTGCTTGTGGCTATTTCAAGAGGAAACGAACCACAAAGACAGAACTTAGAACTACTTGATTTTGTCAAGTTTCAAGGAGCTAGCACAAACCGTGTTTGATTTAGACTTAAAAAACACATCTATCTGTATAGGAGGAAATAGAGTGAAACCTAAAAATTCAAACTGTTACTGGTAACGAACGCTTCATCCTAGAAGAGTGAAAATTGGGCAGCTAAGTGGACTTAGTGAACTGATCATTACCACAGAGATCATCAAGGTCGGATGAAAAAAAAATTGCCGAGTATTCAGAAAACCAGTAGTATTTTGGAAGCTTGGAACACCTTTCCAATAAAGGTGTTTTACGCAGTCTTTGCTTGTGGCTATTTCAAGAGGAAACAAACCACAAAGACAGAACTTAGAACTACTTTATTTTGTCAAGTTTCAAGGAGCTAGCACAAACCGTGTTTGATTTTTACTTAAAAAACACATCTATCTGTATAGGAGGAAATAGAGTGAAACCTAAAAATTCAAACTGTTACTGGTAACGAACGCTTCCTCCTAGAAGAGTGAAAGTTGGGCAGGTAAGTGGACTTAGTGAACTGATCATTACCACAGAGATCATCAAGTTCGGATGAAAAAAATTTGCCGAGTAATCAGAAAACCAGTAGTATTTTGGAAGCTTGGAACACCTTTCCAATAAAGGTGTTTTACGAAGTCTTTGCTTGTGGCTATTTCAAGAGGAAACAAACCACAAAGACAGAACTTAGAACTACTTTATTTTGTCAAGTTTCAAGGAGCTAGCACAAACCGTGTTTGATTTAGACTTCCAAACACATCTATATATATAGGAGGAAATAGAGTGAAACCTAAAAACTCAAACTGTTACTGGTAACGAACGCTTCATCCTAGAAGAGTGAATATTGTGCAGCTAAGCGGAATAAGTAAACTGATCATTACCACAGAGATCATCAAGGTCGGATGAAAAAAAATTTGCCGAGTATTCAGAAAACCAGTAGTATTTTGGAAGCTTGGAACACCTTTCAAATGAATGTGTTTTACACAGTCTTTGCTTGTGGCTATTTCAAGAGGAAACAAACCACAAAGACAGAACTTAGAACTACTTTATTTTGTCAAGTTTCAAGGAGCTAGCACAAACCGTGTTTGATTTAGACTTAAAAAAACACATCTATCTGTATAGGAGGAAATAGAGTGAAACCTAAAAATTCAAACTGTTACTAGTAACGAACGCTTCATCCTAGAAGAGTGAAAATTGGGCAGCTAAGTGGACTTAGTGAACTGATCATTACCACAGAGATCATCAAGGTCGGATGAAAAAAAATTTGCCGAGTATTCAGAAAACCAGTAGTATTTTGGAAGCTTGGAGCACCTTTCCAATGAATGTATTTTACGCAGTGTTTGCTTGTGGCTATTTCAAGAGGAAACAAACCAGAAAGACAGAACTTAGAACTACTTGATTTTGTCAAGTTTCAAGGAGCTAGCACAAACCGTGTTTGATTTAGACTTAAAAAACACATCTATCTGTATAGGAGGAAATAGAGTGAAACCTAAAAATTCAAACTGTTACTGGTAACGAACGCTTCATGCTAGAAGAGTGAAAATTGGGCAGCTAAGTGGACTTAGTGAACTGATCATTACCACAGAGATCATCAAGTTCGGATGAAAAATAAATTGCCGAGTATTCAGAAAACCAGTAGTATTTTGGAAGCTTGGAACACCTTTCCAATAAAGGTGTTTTACGCAGTCTTTGCTTGTGGCTATTTCAAGAGGAAACAAACCACAAATACAGAACTTAGAACTACTTTATTTTGTCAAGTTTCAAGGAGCTAGCACAAACCGTGTTTGATTTAGACTTAAAAAACACATCTATCTGTATAGGAGGAAATAGAGTGAAACCTAAAAATTCAAACTGTTACTGGTAACGAACGCTTCATCCTAGAAGAGTGAAACTTGGGCAGCTAAGTGGACTTAGTGAACTGATCATTACCACAGAGATCATCAAGGTCGGATGAAAAAAAATTTGCCGAGTATTCACAAAACCAGTAGTATTTTGGAAGCTTGGAACACCTTTCCAATGAATGTGTTTTACGCAGTCTTTGCTTGTGGCTATTTCAAGAGGAAACAAACCACAAAGACAGAACTTAGAAGTACTTTATTTTGTCAAGTTTCAAGGAGCTAGCACAAACCCTGTTTGATTTAGAATTAAAAAACACATCTATCTGTATAGGAGGAAATAGAGTGAAACCTAAAAATTCAAACTGTTACTGGTAACGAACGCTTCATCCTAGAAGAGTGAAAATTGGGCAGGTAAGTGGACTTAGTGAACTGATCATTACCACAGAGATCATCAAGGTCGGATGAAAAAAAATTTGCCGAGTATTCAGAAAACCAGTAGTATTTTGGAAGCTTGGAACACCTTTCCAATAAAGGTGTTTTACGCAGTCTTTGCTTGTGGCTATTTCAAGAGGAAACAAACCACAAAGACAGAACTTAGAACTACTTTATTTTGTCAAGTTTCAAGGAGCTAGCACAAACCGTGTTTGATTTAGACTTCCAAACACATCTATATATATATAGGAGGAAATAGAGTGAAACCTGAAAACTCAAACTGTTACTGGTAACGAATGCTTCATCCTAGAAGAGTGAATATTGGGCAGCTAAGTGGACTAAGTAAACTGATCATTACCACAGAGATCATCAAGGTCGGATGAAAAAAAATTTGCCGAGTATTCAGAAAACCAGTAGTATTTTGGAAGCTTGGCACACCTTTCAAATGAATGTGTTTTACGCAGTCTTTGCTTGTGGCTATTTCAAGAGGAAACAAACCACAAAGACAGAACTTAGAACTACTTTATTTTGTCAAGTTTCAAGGAGCTAGCACAAACCGTGTTTGATTTAGACTTAAAAAACACATCTATCTGTATAGGAGGAAATCGAGTGAAACCTAAAAATTCAAACTGTTACTGGTAACGAACGCTTCATCCTAGAAGAGTGAAAATTGGGCAGCTAAGTGGACTTAGTGAACTGATCATTACCAAAGAGATCATCAAGGTCGGATGAAAAAAAATTTGCCGAGTATTCAGAAAACCAGTAGTATTTTGGAAGCTTGGAACACCTTTCCAATGAATGTATTTTACACAGTGTTTGCTTGTGGCTATTTCAAGAGGAAACAAACCACAAAGACAGAACTTAGAACTACTTTATTTTTTCAAGTTTCAAGGAGCTAGCACAAACCGTGTTTGATTTAGACTTAAAAAACACATCTATCTGTATAGGAGGAAATCGAGTGAAACCTAAAAATTCAAACTGTTACTGGTAACGAACGCTTCATCCTAGAAGAGTGAAAATTGGGCAGCTAAGTGGACTTAGTGAACTGATCATTACCACAGAGATCATCAAGGTCGGATGAAAAAAAATTTGCCGAGTATTCAGAAAACCAGTAGTATTTTGGAAGCTTGGAACACCTTTCCAATAAAGGTGTTTTATGCAGTCTTTGCTTGTGGCTATTTCAAGAGGAAACAAACCACAAAGACAGAACTTAGAACTACTTGATTTTGTCAAGTTTCAAGGAGCTAGCACAAACCGTGTTTGATTTAGACTTAAAAAACACATCTATCTGTATAGGAGGAAATAGAGTGAAACCTAAAAATTCAAACTGTTACTGGTAAGGAACGCTTCATCCTAGAAGAGTGAAGTTGGGCAGCTAAGTGGACTTAGTGAACTGATCATTACCACAGAGATCATCAAGGTCGGATGAAAAAAAATTTGCCGAGTATTCAGAAAACCAGTAGTATTTTGGAAGCTTCGCACACCTTTCCAATGAATGTGTTTTACGCAGTATTTGCTTGTGGCTATTTCAAGAGGAAACAAACCACAAAGACAGAACTTAGAACTACTTTATTTTCTCAAGTTTCAAGGAGCTAGCACAAACAGTGTTTGATTTAGACTTAAAAAACATATCTATCTGTATAGGAGGAAATAGAGTGAAACCTAAAAATTCAAACTGTTACTGCTAACGAATGCTTCATCCTAGAAGAGTGAAAATTGGGCAGATAAGTGGACTTAGTGAACTGATCATTACCAAAGAGATCATCAAGGTCGGATGAAAAAAATTTGCCGAGTATTCAGAAAACCAGTAGTATTTTGGAAGCTTGGAACACCTTTCCTATAAAGGTGTTTTACGCAGTGTTTGCTTGTGGCTATTTCAAGAGGAAACAAACCACAAAGACAGAACTTAGAACTACTTTATTTTGTCAAGTTTCAAGGAGCTAGCACAAACCGTTTTTGATTTAGACTTAAAAAACACATCTATCTGTATAGGAGGAAATAGAGTGAAACCTAAAAATTCAAACTGTTACTGGTAACGAACGCTTCATCCTAGAAGAGTGAAAGTTGGGCAGCTAAGTGGACTTAGTGAACTGATCATTACCACAGAGATCATCAAGGTCGGATGAAAAAAAATTTGCCGAGTATTCAGAAAACCAGTAGTATTTTGGAAGCTTGGAACACCTTTCCAATAAAGGTGTTTTACGCAGTCTTTGCTTGTGGCTATTTGAAGAGGAAACAAACCACAAAGACAGAACTTAGAACTACTTTATTTTGTCAAGTTTCAAGGAGGTAGCACAAACCGTGTTTGATTTAGACTTAAAAAACACATCTATCTGTATAGGAGGAAATAGAGTGAAACCTAAAATCTCAAACTGTTACTGGTAACGAACGCTTCATCCTAGAAGAGTGAAAATTGGGCAGGTAAGTGGACTTAGTGAACTGATCATTAACACAGAGATCATCAAGGTCGGATGAAAAAAAATTTGCCGAGTATTCAGAAAACCAGTAGTATTTTGGAAGCTTGGAACACCTTTCCAATGAATGTGTTTTATGCAGTCTTTGCTTGTGGCTATTTCAAGAGGAAACAAACCACAAAGACAGAACTTAGAACTACTTTATTTTGTCAATTTTCAAGGAGCTAGCACAAACCGTGTTTGATTTAGACTTAAAAAACACATCTATCTGTATAGGAGGAAATAGAGTGAAACCTAAACATTCAAACTGTTACTGGTAACGAACGCTTCATCCTAGAAGAGTGAAATTTGGGCAGGTAAGTGGACTTAGTGAACTGATCATTACCACAGAGATCATCAAGTTCGGATGAAAAAAAATTTGCCGAGTAATCAGAAAACCAGTAGTATTTTGGAAGCATGGAACACCTTTCCAATAAAGGTGTTTTACGAAGTCTTTGCTTATGGCTATTTCAAGAGGAAACAAACCACAAAGACAGAATTTAGAACTACTTTATTTTGTCAAGTTTCAAGGAGCTAGCACAAACCGTGTTTGATTTAGACTTAAAAAACACATCTATCTGTATAGGAGGAAATAGAGTGAAACCTAAAAATTCAAACTGTTACTGGTAACGAACGCTTCATCCTAGAAGAGTGAAAGTTGGGCAGCTAAGTGGACTTAGTGAACTGATCATTACCACAGAGATCATCAAGGTCGGATGAAAAAAAATTTGCCGAGTATTCAGAAAACCAGTAGTATTTTGGAAGCTTGGAACACCTTTCCAATAAAGGTGTTTTACGCAGTCTTTGCTTGTGGCTATTTCAAGAGGAAACAAACCACAAAGACAGAACTTAGAACTACTTTATTTTGTCAAGTTTCAAGGAGGTAGCACAAACCGTGTTTGATTTAGACTTAAAAAACACATCTATCTGTATAGGAGGAAATAGAGTGAAACCTAAAATCAAACTGTTACTGGTAACGAACGCTTCATCCTAGAAGAGTGAAAATTGGGCAGGTAAGTGGACTTAGTGAACTGATCATTACCACAGAGATCATCAAGGTCGGATGAAAAAAAATTTGCCGAGTATTCAGAAAACCAGTAGTATTTTGGAAGCTTGGAACACCTTTCCAATGAATGTGTTTTATGCAGTCTTCGCTTGTGGCTATTTCAAGAGGAAACAAACCACAAAGACAGAACTTAGAACTACTTTATTTTGTCAATTTTCAAGGAGCTAGCACAAACCGTGTTTGATTTTTACTTAAAAAACACATCTATCTGTATAGGAGGAAATAGAGTGAAACCTAAAAATTCAAACTGTTACTGGTAACGAACGCTTCATCCTAGAAGAGTGAAAATTGGGCAGGTAAGTGGACTTAGTGAACTGATCATTACCACAGAGATCATCAAGTTCGGATGAAAAAAAATTTGCCGAGTAATCAGAAAACCAGTAGTATTTTGGAAGCTTGGAACACCTTTCCAATAAAGGTGTTTTACGAAGTCTTTGCTTGTGGCTATTTCAAGAGGAAACAAACCACAAAGACAGAACTTAGAACTACTTTATTTTGTCAAGTTTCAAGGAGCTAGCAAAACCGTGTTTGATTTAGACTTCCAAACACATCTATATATATAGGAGGAAATAGAGTGAAACCTAAAAACTCAAACTGTTACTGGTAACGAACGCTTCATCCTAGAAGAGTGAATATTGTGCAGCTAAGCGGACTAAGTAAACTGATCATTACCACAGAGATCATCAACGTCGGATGAAAAAAAATTTGCCGAGTATTCAGAAAACCAGTAGTATTTTGGAAGCTTGGCACACCTTTCAAATGAATGTGTTTTATGCAGTCTTTGCTTGTGGCTATTTCAAGAGGAAACAAACCACAAAGACAGAACTTAGAACTACTTTATTTTGTCAAGTTTCAAGGAGCTAGCACAAACCGTGTTTGATTTAGACTTAAAAAACACATCTATCTGTATAGGAGGAAATCGAGTGAAACCTAAAAATTCAAACTGTTACTGGTAACGAACGCTTCATCCTAGAAGAGTGAAAATTGGGCAGCTAAGTGGACTTAGTGAACTGATCATTACCACAGAGATCATCAAGGTCGGATGAAAAAAAATTTGCCGAGTATTCAGAAAACCAGTAGTATTTTGAAAGCTTGGAACACCTTTCCAATGAATGTATTTTACACAGTGTTTGCTTGTGGCTATTTCAAGAGGAAACAAACCACAAAGACAGAACTTAGAACTACTTTATTTTTTCAAGTTTCAAGGAGCTAGCACAAACCGTGTTTGATTTAGACTTAAAAAACACATCTATCTGTATAGGAGGAAATCGAGTGAAACCTAAAAATTCAAACTGTTACTGGTAACGAGCGCTTCATCCTAGAAGAGTGAAAATTGGGCAGCTAAGTGGACTTAGTGAACTGATCATTACCACAGATCATCAAGGTCGGATGAAAAAAAATTTGCCGAGTATTCAGAAAACCAGTAGTATTTTGGAAGCTTGGAACACCTTTCCAATAAAGGTGTTTTATGCAGTCTTTGCTTGTGGCTATTTCAAGAGGAAACAAACCACAAAGACAGAACTTAGAACTACTTGATTTTGTCAAGTTTCAAGGAGCTAGCACAAACCGTGTTTGATTTAGACTTAAAAAACACATCTATCTGTATAGGAGGAAATAGAGTGAAACCTAAAATTCAAACTGTTACTGGTAAGGAACGCTTCATCCTAGAAGAGTGAAGTTGGGCAGCTAAGTGGACTTAGTGAACTGATCATTACCACAGAGATCATCAAGGTCGGATGAAAAAAAATTTGCCGAGTATTCAGAAAACCAGTAGTATTTTGGAAGCTTGGAACACCTTTCCAATGAATGTGTTTTATGCAGTCTTTGCTTGTGGCTATTTCAAGAGGAAACAAACCACAAAGACAGAACTTAGAACTACTTTATTTTGTCAATTTTCAAGGAGCTAGCACAAACCGTGTTTGATTTTTACTTAAAAAACACATCTATCTGTATAGGAGGAAATAGAGTGAAACCTAAACATTCAAACTGTTACTGGTAACGAACGCTTCATCCTAGAAGAGTGAAAATTGGGCAGGTAAGTGGACTTAGTGAACTGATCATTAACACAGAGATCATCAAGGTCGGATGAAAAAAAATTTGCCGAGTATTCAGAAAACCAGTAGTATTTTGGAAGCTTGGAACACCTTTCCAATGAATGTATTTTACGCAGTGTTTGCTTGTGGCTATTTCAAGAGGAAACAAACCACAAAGACAGAACTTAGAACTACTTGATTTTGTCAAGTTTCAAGGAGCTAGCACAAACCGTGTTTGATTTAGACTTAAAAAACACATCTATCTGTATAGGAGGAAATAGAGTGAAACCTAAAAATTCAAACTGTTACTGGTAACGAACGCTTCATCCTAGAAGAGTGAAAATTGGGCAGCTAAGTGGACTTAGTGAACTGATCATTACCACAGAGATCATCAAGGTCGGATGAAAAAAAAATTGCCGAGTATTCAGAAAACCAGTAGTATTTTGGAAGCTTGGAACACCTTTCCAATAAAGGTGTTTTACGCAGTCTTTGCTTGTGGCTATTTCAAGAGGAAACAAACCACAAAGACAGAACTTAGAACTACTTTATTTTGTCAAGTTTCAAGGAGGTAGCACAAACCGTGTTTGATTTAGACTTAAAAACACATCTATCAGTATGGAGGATAGAGTGACAACTCCAAAATGTCTACTGGTTTTCTGAATACTCGGGCAAACATCCTAGAAGAGTGAAAATTGGGCAGGTAAGTGGACTTAGTGAACTGATCATTACCACAGAGATCATCAAGGTCGGATGAAAAAAAATTTGCCGAGTATTCAGAAAACCAGTAGTATTTTGGAAGCTTGGAACACCTTTCCAATGAATGTGTTTTATGCAGTCTTTGCTTGTGGCTATTTCAAGAGGAAACAAACCACAAAGACAGAACTTAGAACTACTTTATTTTGTCAATTTTCAAGGAGCTAGCACAAACCGTGTTTGATTTTTACTTAAAAAACACATCTATCTGTATAGGAGGAAATAGAGTGAAACCTAAACATTCAAACTGTTACTGGTAACGAACGCTTCATCCTAGAAGAGTGAAAATTGGGCAGGTAAGTGGACTTAGTGAACTGATCATTACCACAGAGATCATCAAGTTCGGATGAAAAAAAATTTGCCGAGTATTCAGAAAACCAGTAGTATTTTGGAAGCTTGGAACACCTTTCCAATGAATGTGTTTTACGCAGTCTTTGCTTGTGGCTATTTCAAGAGGAAACAAACCACAAAGACAGAACTTAGAACTACTTTATTTTGTCAAGTTTCAAGGAGCTAGCACAAACCGTGTTTGATTTAGACTTAAAAAACACATCTATCTGTATAGGAGGAAATCGAGTGAAACCTAAAAATTCAAACTGTTACTGGTAACGAACGATTCATCCTAGAAGAGTGAAAATTGGGCAGCTAAGTGGACTTAGTGAACTGATCATTACCACAGAGATCATCAAGGTCGGATGAAAAAAAATTTGCCGAGTATTCAGAAAACCAGTAGTATTTTGGAAGCTTGGAACACCTTTCCAATGAATGTATTTTACGCAGTGTTTGCTTGTGGCTATTTCAAGAGGAAACAAACCACAAAGAGAGAACTTAGAACTACTTGATTTTGTCAAGTTTCAAGGAGCTAGCACAAACCGTGTTTGATTTAGACTTAAAAAACACATCTATCTGTATAGGAGGAAATAGAGTGAAACCTAAAAATTCAAACTGTTACTGGTAACGAACGCTTCATCCTAGAAGAGTGAAAATTGGGCAGCTAAGTGGACTTAGTGAACTGATCATTACCACAGAGATCATCAAGGTCGGATGAAAAAAAAATTGCCGAGTATTCAGAAAACCAGTAGTATTTTGGAAGCTTGGAACACCTTTCCAATAAAGGTGTTTTACGCAGTCTTTGCTTGTGGCTATTTCAAGAGGAAACAAACCACAAAGACAGAACTTAGAACTACTTTATTTTGTCAAGTTTCAAGGAGCTAGCACAAACCGTGTTTGATTTAGACTTAAAAAACACATCTATCTGTATAGGAGGAAATAGAGTGAAACCTAAAAATTCAAACTGTTACTGGTAACGAACGCTTCATCCTAGAAGAGTGAAAATTGGGCAGCTAAGTGGACTTAGTGAACTGATCATTACCACAGAGATCATCAAGGTCGGATGAAAAAAAAATTGCCGAGTATTCAGAAAACCAGTAGTATTTTGGAAGCTTGGAACACCTTTCCAATAAAGGTGTTTTACGCAGTCTTTGCTTGTGGCTATTTCAAGAGGAAACAAACCACAAAGACAGAACTTAGAACTACTTTATTTTGTCAAGTTTCAAGGAGCTAGCACAAACCGTGTTTGATTTAGACTTAAAAAACACATCTATCTGTATAGGAGGAAATAGAGTGAAACCTAAAAATTCAAACTGTTACTGGTAATGAACGCTTCATCCTAGAAGAGTGAAACTTGGGCAGCTAAGTGGACTTAGTGAACTGATCATTACCACAGAGATCATCAAGGTCGGATGAAAAAAAATTTGCCGAGTATTCAGAAAACCAGTAGTATTTTGGAAGCTTGGAAACACCTTTCCAATGAATGTGTTTTACGCAGTCTTTGCTTGTGGCTATTTCAAGAGGAAACAAACCACAAAGACAGAACTTAGAACTACTTTATTTTGTCAAGTTTCAAGGAGCTAGCACAAACCGTGTTTGATTTTTACTTAAAAAACACATCTATCTGTATAGGAGGAAATAGAGTGAAACCTAAAAATTCAAACTGTTACTGGTAACGAACGCTTCATCCTAGAAGAGTGAAAATTGGGCAGATAAGTGGACTTAGTGAACTGATCATTACCAAAGAGATCATCAAGGTCGGATGAAAAAATTTGCCGAGTATTCAGAAAACCAGTAGTATTTTGGAAGCTTGGAACACCTTTCCTATAAAGGTGTTTTACGCAGTGTTTGCTTGTGGCTATTTCAAGAGGAAACAAACCACAAAGACAGAACTTAGAACTACTTTATTTTGTCAAGTTTCAAGGAGCTAGCACAAACCGTGTTTGATTTAGACTTAAAAAACACATCTATCTGTATAGGAGGAAATAGAGTGAAACCTAAAAATTCAAACTGTTACTGGTAACGAACGCTTCATCCTAGAAGAGTGAAAGTTGGGCAGCTAAGTGGACTTAGTGAACTGATCATTACCACAGAGATCATCAAGGTCGGATGAAAAGAAATTTGCCGAGTATTCAGAAAACCAGTAGTATTTTGGAAGCTTGGAACACCTTTCCAATAAAGGTGTTTTACGCAGTCTTTGCTTGTGGCTATTTCAAGAGGAAACAAACCACAAAGACAGAACTTAGAACTACTTTATTTTGTCAAGTTTCAAGGAGGTAGCACAAACCGTGTTTGATTTAGACTTAAAAAACACATCTATCTGTATAGGAGGAAATAGAGTGAAACCTAAAATCTCAAACTGTTACTGGTAACGAACGCTTCATCCTAGAAGAGTGAAAATTGGGCAGGTAAGTGGACTTAGGGAACTGATCATTACCACAGAGATCATCAAGGTCGGATGAAAAAAAATTTGCCGAGTATTCAGAAAACCAGTAGTATTTTGGAAGCTTGGAACACCTTTCCAATGAATGTGTTTTATGCAGTCTTTGCTTGTGGCTATTTCAAGAGGAAACAAACCACAAAGACAGAACTTAGAACTACTTTATTTTGTCAATTTTCAAGGAGCTAGCACAAACCGTGTTTGATTTTTACTTAAAAAACACATCTATCTGTATAGGAGGAAATAGAGTGAAACCTAAACATTCAAACTGTTACTGGTAACGAACGCTTCATCCTAGAAGAGTGAAAATTGGGCAGGTAAGTGGACTTAGTGAACTGATCATTACCACAGAGATCATCAAGTTCGGATGAAAAAAAATTTGCCGAGTAATCAGAAAACCAGTAGTATTTTGGAAGCTTGGAACACCTTTCCAATAGAGGTGTTTTACGAAGTCTTTGCTTGTGGCAATTTCAAGAGGAAACAAACCACAAAGACAGAACTTAGAACTACTTATTTTTGTCAATTTTCAAGGAGCTAGCACAAACCGTGTTTGATTTTTACTTAAAAACACATCTATCTGTATAGGAGGAAATAGAGTGAAACCTAAACATTCAAACTGTTACTGGTAACGAACGCTTCATCCTAGAAGAGTGAAAATTGGGCAGGTAAGTGGACTTAGTGAACTGATCATTACCACAGAGATCATCAAGGTCGGATGAAAAAAAATTTGCCGAGTATTCAGAAAACCAGTAGTATTTTGGAAGCTTGGAACACCTTTCCAATGAATGTATTTTACGCAGTGTTTGCTTGTGGCTATTTCAAGAGGAAACAAACCACAAAGACAGAACTTAGAACTACTTGATTTTGTCAAGTTTCAAGGAGCTAGCACAAACCGTGTTTGATTTAGACTTAAAAAACACATCTATCTGTATAGGAGGAAATAGAGTGAAACCTAAAAATTCAAACTGTTACTGGTAACGAACGCTTCATCCTAGAAGAGTGAAAATTGGGCAGCTAAGTGGACTTAGTG